>NC_038245.2:30071686-30379173 GCF_000004515.6 Glycine max
TTTTGGTGTTTACGGAAAAAGAATAATGTGATGCTTCCATATATTTTTAAAGGATAATGGTGGCCTGAGAAAAACAGCAGACATAAAATATCATATTTATTGAAAATACACCGACACAATTTGAGAGAAGAAAGACTACATTGACTCAGCCTACACTTATATGATATGATATAGCATAATTGCATCCTGATTGAAATAGCTAATTATTAAAGAACTTAGTGTTTATCTGTTCTATCATTTAATCAATTTGTAATCATTGTACAATAATGATATCACGTGCTGAGACTCTAATGGAGTAATATGCCCAAATAAATTGTAATAGAGTAACACTTGCAATAAAATAATACATTAAAAAAATGTTATTAACAGTAATGATATATATATATATATACATATATATATATATATATATATATATTAACTATTGTCTTTGTGATATACTAGGAAAACTAAAATTTTTAAATAATAAAAAATAAAAGTTAAATACAATTAATAAAAAATGACAGAATAAAAAAAATTAATAATATAAAAGTAGTGGAAAATTAATATAAGTTAGAAAAAAAAATTAAAATTTAAGAAGTAATTTAACGATAAAATTATTCATTCTAATATATACACCAAATAGAATAATTTCCATTATCAATAATTATAGAAAGTTAGAAGAAAAATTTGAAATTTAAGAAATGGTTTAAGGGTAAAATTATCCTGAAATGTGTATGACAAATGAGATAGTGAAAAATCAGGGGCAAGGTTCCCTATTGCACAATGTTAATTACAACATGGTAAAGTTAGGTAGACTTTTTTCCTATTAGGTAGAGCTTTTGGGTAAGGTATCTCAAAAGGATAAAAAAAGGTGGCATCCCTTGATTTGTTATAATAGACATTGTGAGATAGTGAAAAATCTTAAGCTTGACTTGGATACTGAATGCCTTATCTAGATATCTTTGAGGTTTTTCGGAGGTCGAATGCAAAAATGTCTAACCAAGAAATATGCCAATACCAAAGAAATTTGTCCCTAATATTTGGTTTTGTAATGTTTTTGGTGTGCTGATAATACTTAAAATGGATGTTTGTTTGATAAATATAATTAGGATATCATTTCTTTTTTCAGGAGAAGCAAGTTGATCTTCTTTCGAAGTTGAAAAAGAATGTAAGCACTCCAGAGGGGGTTCCACGCCTTTTTGATTTAGTGAAAGTTCAAGATGAAAGAATGAAGCTTGCTTTCTTTGCGGCACTTAGAAACACTGTGGTTGCTAAAGATCTTGACCAGGTCAGTTGCACTTTCGTAGCAGGATGCTTCATTCTGATGATAAATATTAAGGATCCATCATAATGGTATTTTTCAGATATGAAAATCATTATACACGTGATTTAGAATTGTTTGATAAGCAAATTTTGTTGGTATAGTTTTGTTTGATAATGCCTCAATTGGGCTTTTCTTTTAACGTGAACATGGGTAGGGAATCCTCATTATTTACGCTTGCATGATGGGATTTAAAGAACAAGTTACCAAAAACAAAACACGTGATTATGTCCTGTCAATTTTTTCTTATGGTTAGTCAATGAATTATAATTGTCACGTCATTAGTTAATGGTATTATTTGAGTGAGCTAGACCCATTGCTAGTTTCCTGTTAACTAGTGTTTGAAGACTATTGGTGATTTGGTAGTTTAATTTATTATGTGAAGATGCTGGATTTTTAGGTTAATAAATTTATTCATACAATAGTTTGGTTTGAAAGTTAGATAACGTACGTGGCTATTATTTTCTAGTATAGAATTTTAATTTTTAAATTAGCACTCAGTTGAAAAGTTGAAATATTAGGAAGAATGCACAATATATAATTATATATATATAGTAGTTAAATACTAATACAATTTAAGATTGTAATTAGCTCTAGTAAGTTAAATTAGCACATAGTTTGTGATTTTTCTATTACTGGCTCAAATATGTGTATTTTTACATTTAGTAAACCACAATCATTCACTTTAACATCACATAAATATTTGAAGGGGAAATTATAAATTTCGCACAAATAATAATAAAAAATTCATTATTCTACATCATTTGAGTGATAAATGATGTAGAAACCCTTCAAATTCTACATCGCTTGATTTATAACCGATGTAGAAACCTTGCCATTCTTACCCATTCTACATCGGTTCAGTAATAAACGATGTAGAAATCCTTCAAATTCTACATCGGTTGACTTATAACCGATGTAGAAACATTGCCATTATTACTCATTCTACATCGGTTATCAGTCAACCGATGTAGAAACCCTACCATTCAACATTGGTTTCAGCCTTAGAACTGATGTAGAAAGCTTACATTCTACATCGGTTGAGCTACACAACCGATGTAGAAAGGTCGTCCTTCAAAGACGGTCCTCTAACCGATGTCGGTATTCAACGACACTGTGTTATCACCACGCGTCATAACCGATGTAGAAAGGTCATTAGAACCGATGTAGAAGGCCTTTTTTTTAGTAGTGGGCACAGGATGAATGGAATATTCAATTGTGAAATTTGATGCAATACCACTATCAAAGTGAGCATTGGCACAAACAAATGTGAGTAATTGTAATCCAGTTGATGGTTGAGTAGAAGATGAAGGTTCAAAGTGGAGAAAAGATGCAAGACAAAATGAAGAGAAATGAAGATATTAGTTTGCTAAATTGAAAGAGAAGAGCTAAACCATTAATTTTGCATAAAGTTGTGGGATGTTTTCTTTAATTTAATTTAAGTTCATAACTGAAATTTGCTTGCTATGTATTACAATTGTTGCTTACATTGAAAATTAGTATTTTTGTTCCAATCTAATTTATCCATTTTTTCTATCCATCTTTTATCTTTATCTTAGAGTTATTATTTGATTTGAAATTCTAAAAGGTTCTGAATCAACCATGCATTAGTCATGTTCCACTCAAACTAAGTTCATAACAAAGAGTTACTTGATATATATTACAATTGTTGTTTAGAGGGGTGTGATTAAAAGTTTTCATGTATAGGATTCCTAAGTATATATGTTGGGAGTCTTTTATATGCATGATAGGGTATTTTGATTTTTGAGGGTGATATGATGATGTATTTCTTAGCAATAAGGTATTGTTATGGTTTAGGTTGTCCTATAAATTTTCACACGTCACACGGTGTGTTTTTGTATCTGAGACACAATTGGGTTTTTTTGTCTTCTCTTAAATGATGTTATCCAATGATATGTTAAAGTAAAATATATAAAATTAATTAGCACATAAGATATTGATATATATATATATATATATATATATATATATATATATATATATATATATATATATAGTTAAACTATCATATAATTTTGTTAATATGTTTTTATTAATTAAATATTTTAAAATTTCTGGAATTAAATATTTAGAATATGTATAATTCCTTTGTTAAGATCACTAATATTTAAATACTATGAATATATAATTGTTTTCAATCCAATCACTTACAAGATTATAATATGAGATATATTTTCATTCCAGCATTTTAATAGAATTGAATTTTTAAGGATTTTATTTTTTAATATCTAATCAAATAAAATAGATTTAATTAATTAATTTAGTTACACAATCGTCAATATTTTTTATTTCTGGGATTAAATATTTATAATATGTATCATTTATTTTTTAAATAACATTGGTATTTGAACACTATGACTATATAATTATTTTAAATGTAATTACTTATAAGATTATAATTTATAATATGTTATACATTTTTATGTAATTTTTTAAAGGATTTAAATTTTAACTAACTAATTAAATTAAATAGATTTCATTCATTAATAATTTGAATTAAACATTTATAATATATATTCATGCATTAATATAGTGGGCTTATATACTTAAAAGAAATCTTTTAAATTAATTTGTTATATAATCAATTTTAATCACTTAATGCATGTATTAATTGATATGACATAGGATTAGTGTTGAAGTTAGAGATTTTAAATTTGAGTTTTATGAATGTAATTGTGTTAATTACTTATAAGAAAATTAAAAAAAAGTAACTAAATCACATACCTCTTGGCAAGAAGACCATTAACAACTACTTCATTCACTACGAAGAACAGAACCCAGAAGATATTTTCTATTAGAAACACAACCCATCATTATGATTAATTCACAATGTCAAACACTTAATTTGGGATAATGTTGTAAATAAATTTATGATTGGGAAGGGAAAAAATAAACTTTAAAAAGTGAAGCATGTAATGATAGGAAGAATGAGTCGATCATGCTTTAAATTGTAGTTGTAGTTAAGGCTTGGTTTTGGTCCACAATCACAGCCTAATGTGGGTTGCATCAACCACTGCACCCAAGATGTTGATTACCCTTTTGGTGGTTACAGCGGAAAATCAAAATGGGTATCATTTAAAAGATCAAAGAAATTGAAGCCGAGATGGCTCGGACCCAGCAAAACAAAGTCACATGTTCTCATTCACTGTCATCTGCTTTCATTCTATTAACCATAGAATTCCCTCACGAAGTGAATTTTTTTGTTGCTTGTTTGTTTTTTCTCACTTTAAAATTCAAAAGGATCCAGAGATACCATATCTTCATCCATAGGATTCCAAGCACCCGAATCAATCAAAAGTTCAATTCTATCTGAACTGCCTATTTTCTTCATGCAGGCGAGTTGCAGCATACAATCCGAACTGAGGACGGATTTTTTGAGTTAGTTGACCCTCGCGGTATCGTGATCCTTTGTCCTGTCCAGTGTAGCACATGTGTCGCCCCAGGCATAAGGGCCTTATGCTTCAAAGAAGCTACTTTTGGCTACGAATTTCAATTTAATCTCATTTTATTTTGAGCGTGCTTAAGGATAATATGATATATTTATTCAGTTGTATAAATACATTGATTTTCCTAGAAAAATGTTTAAGAAGTTGCTGTATTTATCTAAAATCTTTTTATTTGGGAGTTTGGAGTTTGGATATTAAAGTTTTGTCTGAGTTTGATGTAAGTTAGTATTTATATTGTTTATTATTATTATTTTTAGTGAATGACAATTAAAGCAAGGATACCAAATGCTCTAACTTGGTTTTTAATTTATTTTTTTACAAGTAGTGATTTCTTAATCAATGTCGTGAATATACGTGGGGGGAGATGCTTAGCAGGTTTTCTAGATGACACATTCCAGGGCAAGAACACTCCAGTCCCATCACCATAAAGTTTGCAAGGATTCAGTGCCACAGGACGCATAGGAGTAAGCATAACCATTGGGGTGCAAAGATATTTTTTATTTGTTTCATGCTTTTTATGCATAAGCTCTATCATTATGAATAAAAGAATAATTTAATTAATGAATAAGGTGTACAGAAATGATATTGTAATTTGATCACAAAATTATCATAATAAAGTTATATTGGAAAAAAAATTATCATCAATTAATGATATAAAAAATTTAATAAATAAAATAAAATTTGAAATATTATTATTATTATTGAATCTTTTTTATGTTGTCATGACAGGGATTAACACTGATATTTCCTATCTCTTAATTTTTTTTTGGTTATGCATGTTTGCTTTATTACTAATTGTTTCCATTTGTAAGACATGTATATTTTTTTTCTCAGGCTGATAAATTTTATGAGTAATTTGTGAATGCATGCTTCCTTTTTTATAAATTTATTGATATTTTACAAATAGTTTTGTGGTTATGGACATCATTCTTTTTATAGAATTCAAAATTTCCTTTGCTTCCTTGTTAGGAATAATAGTGTGTTTATCCATTTTATTCTCTTTCACACAAAAAATGAACAAACATGAACCAAAAAAAAAAATCACTTTCTCATAGCAGAGGAATCAGGTTTAGAAAAAATTAGTGACAAAAAAAAATCATGCAACTCTTGTTATCACAATATAAAAAAGGGCATTCAGCTGAAGTCTACATATTAATAATAATAATAATAATAACAAATAAATATTCAAATTATTAATATATAGCTTCTATACAAATATTCATATCTATTTATAGCTTCTATACAAATCTTAATTTCAATGCTTAACTTTTCTTTTTCCTACAACAACTTCCACCCTCTGCCACACAATGTCTAATCCACTATGGTCAGCATATGATAATTCTCAGAAGATTCGGAACTCCACTACAATGGAATGTCATCGTGCTTGACAGTGGGGGGATTGGTGATAAATATGTGGTTCAGCCTTGGTATAAATTCCTTGAAGAGAGCGATTTCAGCCATGGAGACAAAGTTTCGTTCTAAGGGTCACGACAAAATATGGGAAGTTGTCATTAGACGCCACAGATAGGTTTTAGTGTTCTTATTAAATCTATTTTGTTATTTTGGCAGAAAATTTTAGTTATCTTTGTTTGGAACTATTTTTATACTTATGTTCTATGCATTTGACAATCAATGTACTACACTATATAAAACTCTTTAATATTAATTTTAATCTTTTTTCTTTTTATCGAAAATCAATTGACGAACTGACACGTACATATACACGGGAAAAATAAAAATAAAACCGTTCTTTAAGTATACCTTTTAGAAAGGACGCGTACAAGGATTCTAGTATCGTAAAATTAAAATTTCCTTTATCTGTAGTTTAAGTAACTTGGCGGATACAATGACAGCTTATTGATTGAGTGATGCTTCTTGGAAACTGTACTATATTGTACAGCATAATAGAAAAGAGGATTAAGAATTTAAGATCACCTATTAAAAAAGAAAAAAAAATAAAACTGCACGGTGCAGTTGCATTGCATCCTACGGGACGCATGTAATTTAAAAAATATTTTTTAGATTATAATTATATATGAAAATAATATTTTGTGATTACAAAAAAAAAAGTAATATTTGATGTGATCTAGATTTGGCAAATTTCTCAAAATGGGTTACTTTTAGAAACATATTTCCGAAATGGGTCTGTTTCTAAAGTAATTTTTGTATGGTGTTGTTTTTTACGTGGAACACATGCAACTCGTAGGAGTCATTGGCGAGTTTGACAACGAGGTGACAGATGTTAGCGCTTTGAGATAAGGTTGGACTCGCCAGTCAAACTTCATTTGTAGTTTTTTCAATAAGTTTGTTTAATTATTTTTTATTTTATTTGTATTATGATGATAATTAGTAATATATGTTATTAGTTTTTTTTATCTTAAGTTAGTTTTAGTTAGAAATGATAAATTAAATTTAATTTGATAATTATAGTTTTATATAGTACATTTATTTTTAGATTTAGTTTTAAATAATATTAGGTTTAGTTTTAGTATGTTATTATTTGTGTTATAAGATACATTAGATTTAGTTGATTTGTTAATATTATTAGTTTCATTTGTTAATATTATTAGTCTGGGTTCTTAATTTTATATAGCAGATTAGAATTAGTTTAAATTTTTTATATGGTAGATTAGGAATAGTTTTAGTTTTAGGAAATGTAAGTTATTAATTTTATATGATAGATTAGGAATACTTTAAATTTTTATATGGTAAGTTAGGTTTAGTTAAAAAAATTTATATAGTAGATTAAGAATAGTTTGACGTTTCGTAACTTATTAATTTTAGATTAGGTTTAGTTCAAATTTTGTATATGCTACATTACATTTAGTTTAAATATTTTATATGATAAATTTGGAATATTTTAAATTTTTATATGGTAGATTAGGTTTAGTTTAAATTTTTTATATAATACATTAAAAATAGTTTTAGGTTCCATAAGTTATTAATTTTAGATTAGGATTAGTTTAAATTTTTTATATGGTACATTACATTTAGTTTAAATATTTAATATGATAAATTAGAAATAGTTTTAATTTTTATATGGTAGATTAGGTTTAGTTAAAAAAAAATTTATATAGTAGATTAATTGTGTAATATATTTTGTTGTTGAAATATTTGAAATTTGAAAAATATTATTTGTTATTTATTTTGAAATTTGGAGAGTATGTGTAAATTTTATTATTCATTTTATTGTATTATATTTTATTTTGCAAGATCAATGGCATCTTCGTCGTCATGCTCATCAAATATACAAACTAGGTCTGGTCCAATTGATGGTGACGTTTTGTGGATACAACCTAAACATGTTTCAGAACATGTTTGGAATGGGGAACCAGACAAAAAATTACACATCAGACGAGCAGTCCCGACATATCAAGGTGAAGAACAAATACCAGAGGAAATTGTTTCTCTGCTTCGACAATCTGGGTTTTATTGGATAATGAAGATGGGGTACTTAAAGATAAATGCGACCTTAATTAGTGCGTTGATTGAAAGATGGAGGCTCGAAACACACACGTTTCACTTGAGATGCGGAGAGGCTACCATTACTCTTCAAGATGTGTCAGTTTTATTAGGTCTTCGTACTGACGGCGCACCATTAATTGGTTCAACAAATCTTGATTGGGCGGATTTATGTGAAGAATTATTAGGAGTCAAACCACAGGAAGGCGAACTTGAAGGAAGTGTGGTAAAATTAAGTTGGCTGGCTCACCATTTTTCTCACATAAATATTCATGACGATAACATTGAACAATTACAAAGGTTTGCCCGGGCATGGATCCTTCGATTCATAGGAGGTGTCCTCTTTGTTAACAAAAGCAGTAGCAAAGTTTCCTTAAGGTACCTATAATTTTTACGTGACTTTGAACAGTGCAACACGTATGCGTGGGGACCTGCCGTGCTTGCGTATTTATATAGAGAGATGTGCAGCACCACCGATTACAAAGTTAAATTAATCGGAGGTATGTGCATCTTAATCCAAATGTGGGCATGGGAACGATGCACGACAATGATGATTTTTTTTATTGTAGGTGGCTGCGACGTGGAAATCAGCATATTGGCAATGATGATCTTAGAGTTTTCCGTTGCAAATTGGATCTCATGAAACGACATGAGGTAAGAAGATCGTAATGTATTGGTTAAATGAAATGTTAATATGTTGTGTTTGACTGAAAATTGACAAGTGTGTTGTTATATGCAGTTTGTCTGAGAGTCATACACAACAACTGTGATGGCAGCGTTGCCTCCACTTTGTGTGGTTGGAAGTGTAGCCTGATTCGCAGTGGTGTCACTGATTTGTTTCCATGTTGTTGAGTGGCACCAACCCGATAGAGTTTTGCGACAATGTGGAATGCAACAACCTATTCCCGGGTGTCCTTCGCAACCGCAGAATCTCTATGGCATAACGCTCAAAGGCAAACAAGATGAAAATTGGTTCCATCTCTTGGCCCCAATGATTAGTCAGTGGAACAATCGAGCTGAGTTTAGGGTCGACGTTTATCCTCGATAGGAGGGCCTACTGGGTTTTAACTCGGACTACATGGTCTGGTACAGGCGTAAAACAAAGATGTTTGTCGACCCAAACAATGCAAACACAACTGAATTGGTACTTATCTATTTTTTCAATGTTTAAGTTGAAATTTTTTTGTTAAGCATGAACATTAATTTCCTGACGCTAATAATTGCAGGGTGAAGTTGTGGAGTCTTTATAGTATATGGTGTCACCACAAGGGAGGAACACAATGTTAGTTGATGATCTCGTGCCTTACGTGGAAAAGTTAGCAATTTTAGGTGAAGAACAAGAGAGAATCACTAAGCCAGTGTCACATGGTCCAGCATCAGAGCGTGAATTCCCAGCACAAGAGTTTCACATTCTTCAATCAAGTGTTGAAACTCGGGGCATAGGTAGACGAAGGGAGCCTGTTGAAGCAGAACAATATTCCCAACAAATGATGGAGCGTGGTCATGGAATGTATTACACGCTAGCAACATTTTCCCAATATCCTTCACAGATGTATCAGTATCCTTTTGAAGGTCATCACACTGATACTTCTACGAGTGAACATTCGTACGGTGGTGTTGCGAAAACACAACCTCATTTTTCATGGCCCACTATGACTCCTTCACATCAACACGATGCCCCAATTGCAACACCTAATGCCCCATTTGCTCCGCAATGGAATGTACCCGAAGCAATACCTGATATGGGCGACTTATTAGGTGTTGATTTGCGTCAGGAGTTTTCTGCTGAGGCTGAGCAAGCAGAAGCGGGGAGACAACACGGCAGAAGAAATCCTGATCGTCAAGCGCGAAGATGGGATCGACCATGTGGCACATCCTCACGACATCACGGACACCATAATGACTGATTTTCATGTCTCTGTGTAAATTTGTTGTTGTATGTATGACATTTGATTTTGACAGTTAATCTATCGCATCTCATTTATTATGCCTTACTAATGTATACAGTTTATGTGGCGCATCAAACTATAATAATAAAGAAAGTATAAAAATAAAACTAAGGTAGACAAACGAAAAATAACTAGTTTTAGTAACTAAAGCCGAACACCAACGCCATATGTGCAGATACTCCACATTGACTAAGTCCATAGTTCATCATTGTAGATAGTTCTCCTTTAGTATCAATTTGAATACCTTTAACTACAGCATTGGACTCCCCACTTTCACTCAACCTATGTTTTAGTGTATTGGGTTTACGGCTTAGGCTTTTGGGTTAGGGGTTAGGTTTATTGCTTATGGTTTAGGGTTTAGGGGTTAGGGTTTGAGGCCTATGGCTTTGGGTTAGGGGTTAGGTTTAGGGTTTGTTGTTAGGGGTGTACGGTTTAGTGTTTAGTTTTAGGGTTTATGGTTTATGGTTTAAGGCTTAGGGTCTTTGGTTAGGGCTTAGGTTTAGGGCTGAGGGTTTAAGGTTTAAGGATTAGGGTTTTGGGTTAGGGGTAAGGTTTATTGCCTAGGGTTTAGGGTTTGGGGTTTGGGGTTTAGGGTTTGAGCTTAGGGTGTTGGGGTATGGGTTAGGTTAAGGGCTTAGGGTTTTGGGTTTAAGGCTGAGGCCTTTGGGTTAGGGTTTAGGTCGTAGTGTCTTGGGTTAGGGTTTAAGGCGTAGTGTCTTGGGTTAGGGTTTAAGGCTTAGGTTTTTGGGTTAGGGTTTAATGTTTGGTGTTTTGGCTTAGGGTTTAGGGGTTAGGATTTAGTGGATAGGGTTTATGGTTATGTTGTTAACTAACGAATTCATTGAATCCCACAATACACAAACCAAAATAAGTAATGTTTTTAACTAACGAATTCATTCAACCCCATAAATTCAATACATTGAAGAGAACTTAAACAAATACAGCTCAGTCGACTAACATACATAAATTAATGATTTGAACAACTCCCACGCTCAGATTACATTGGACAGCGACGCCTGTTATGCCCTTCGGCTCCACATCTACTTCATTTTTGTCGGTGCTCAGATGGTTCGACCCAATCCATCTCATTCCTTATCCTTGTTGATTTTGGCCGACCTTTCGCACGAATTGAAGTTGGGTCAGGGATAAGTGTTCATGCGTCATTAGAAGGAGGAATAGCCGCTTCATTCCCAAGAGGCCACCATTGTGCGGAGTAAGCTTTTAAGATGTGCTCATATGTGTAAACAACATCTATATATTGGTAGAAGTTCATGCTCACATAACCACAAGCTGCAATAATGTGTGAACATGGATAGTGAAGCGCAGAATACCTTCCGCATTGACAATAATGACCATTCAAGTTAACTGCCCACTTTTGTCCGCCACGTTGCGTAATAGGATTGAAGCTCTCCTCTACTTCAAACCTTGTGAAGTGGATATC
Organism: Glycine max; assembly: GCF_000004515.6. Classification (NCBI taxonomy): domain Eukaryota; kingdom Viridiplantae; phylum Streptophyta; class Magnoliopsida; order Fabales; family Fabaceae; genus Glycine; species Glycine max. The sequence goes on from NC_038245.2 coordinate 30,083,309, forward strand.
ATACACGCGAACGATGTGCGAACAAGCTTGTTCTAGATTTTTTCTAAGTTCTTTAACAAGCTTTGAACAATATACTTGCCCTTCATTTAACTGTCTTTGGGCTTGGCGGCCATGCTCAACAAAGTACTTTCGACACCTACTGTACGTTGATTTGACCAATGCTGATATGGGAATGTTGCGACAATCCTTCAAAACCTTATTGATACATTCTGAGAGGTTGGTTGTCATGTGGCCATAACGACATCCTTCTCTATCATAAGCCATCGTCCATTTTTCCTTTGAAATGCGATCAATCCATGTTGCTATGGCTGACTCAGTTCATGAAATTTTTCTAAATTTTGATCAAAAATGTTCTTGCAAGGAGTGTAGGCTGCATAAAATTAGTTATGAATAACAATTTTAAGTATATATAAAAGTTAAATAAATGTGATCATCAAATATAAAATCTTACCCAATTTCTTCAACATTTCTTTTTGTTTGGCATTATTGAAGTTGCTTGCTATGTGTCGCACGCAGTAGACATGATAACCGTGGGGAGGTTGCCAACCAAGTGCTTCCTTAGCGACAGCGGACTTTATACTCGCGTGTCGATCAGATATCAGACAAATACCCTTTTTATCTGTGACGTGTTCACGCAAGTGTGGCCATTAAGAGGGTCCCACGGTATTTGCCGTACAAATGTGTGCCGTCAACTTGTATGATTGCCTTACAGTACTTGAAAGCCTCTTTACATTGACCAAAAGTCCAAAAAACTCTATGAAATTGACGGTGTTCGCGACTAACCATATTCCCAACGATAAAATCGTCATGTAGTATTTGAAAATATGATCCAGGAGAATGATTTTGCATGTGTGTTAGTCACGACAAAAGTTTCGCATATGACTCATCCCAATCGCCATATTCAATTGCAATGGTTTTCTGTTTCGCCAACCAAGATTTTTTGTACGACACCTTGTACGCAAATTCACTGTTAATCCTCTCTTGAATCAAAGAAATTTTTATTGATGGATCTTCTCTGATCATGTCTGTCAATAACATAACAAAATTTAAATGACAATTAACAAAAAATGAACATAAAATATGTACCTACTACACAAGTGGCAATTAAATCTGAATCAAGTTTCTCGTGATCTTGTGTCATGGTCATATTCATACATGTGTGTGGTCCACCCCATTGTGTGACTTTCCACATATTTGTTTTTTTAGATAAAATTGCCCTCATGTAGAAAGGGCAATGACACTCTGTACTTTTATTCAAGCAACAAACCACATACTTGTTCGATTTGCTTTCAATGACTTTGAAACTTTGATGCACCTTCATAACATATTGTTTGACTGCATTTTTTACCGCATCTTTACTATCAAATTCCATGCCAACATATAATTCTTGGCCAACATTAAAGGTCGATGGCATCTCCAAACCACAAATGTCCTCCTCATCAGGATAACTCCAGTTGATATTGTTATAATGTAAAGCATCATTCCAAAATGGATTTTCAATTCGTTGTGCACCTAACAGTTCAAAAACAAATTCAAATCATACTTCTTTAGCATTAAATACAATTGTCATCAAATAATAAATGTATTGTCTAATTTTTTTATACAGCAAATTATACCTTCTGCTGGGTGAACAATTCTTACTGGTTGAATCATGTCGGTGACATCATCGTCTGTATCAGATATACCGTCAACACTGTCATCTTCGTCTAAAGACTCTTCAACGTATGAGTTAGACACAACATAATCATCATCATCATCATCTTTGTCAATATGTAAATTGCTCATATTTGTTGGTGGTTGTCTCAGCATTAGATAAATAATTTCCACATGATGTAAGCGAATTTGCAGAATGAAACATTGAACCACCAGCCACATCCTTTTATATGTACAATTCCAGAACTGACATTTGGTCTTGTTGTTTAAAACTTTCCAGCATCGTTTCAACGTCTTCGTCATCACAAATTTGCAAGGCAATATATTTTTCTGACACTAAAAATCTACAGCTGATAGCAGAAATAATTTCATTATTTTGTAACTTTACCTTATCTCCAATTTTTTTCTTCAAAGCATTGAAACTAATTCCATGTTTAATCTGAATCGCTTTTTTACTACCTTCAAATATTACATCATCATTATCTTCATAGACCCTTCCATTGAAATACAACACTGTTATAACCGAATTCATCGTGTACCTACAAAAACAATATTTTAACACGTCAAATAAATTATAAAATGGGTATAAAAAAAAGTCATTGCTGGAACTTCAAAATAAAACTTTATTTTAAAAAAAAATTAACTTCAAATCAATTTCACATTAAGACACTTTAAAAAAATTAACGATATCAATGTAGTAATTTTAAACTAATCAAGATGTAATCAAAATTATTAACTTTAAATAAATTTCACATCAACACACTTAAATAACACAAACGATTTTATAAAACTTTAAATCCAAACTAATAAAATGTAATCACAAAAGGTCCTTTTATTGAAACTTCACATTCAATTTTTCTTTTAAAATAATTTAATTAACTTCAAATTAATTTCATGAGACACACTTAAAAAAATGAATAATTTCAAGATAGTAATTTTAAAGACAAAATAAAAAAAATTCATGAACGAAGTTAGTAGTATAAATAATTAATCTTAACAATAATAACTTCAAAATAAAAATAGGTAATTACAAAATTACTACAAATATATTAAAATAAATATGATACGAGAAACAACAAAGCATCATCAAATAACACTTTCAACTTGAACATTTATAAATTTTTAACACACCAACAAATAAACCTAATCTAATTAAAAAAATACTACAACTTCATATTAAAATAAACACCAACATAAACACACTTCAAAGAAGACTCATAAATTTTTAAGACAATAACACAACATAAACACCAACACCAACTTAATATAATTATAAAATAACTATAAATTTCATATTCAAAACAATTTTTTTACTCTACATATTTTCTTCAAATAAATATGATGATATAATTGTTTTTTTAAAACAAAATTTTATTTTAACCCTCACAAATTTAATTTTAAAAAATACAACTTCATTACAAAAAATTATAATAAACATTTAACATTCATACTTTTTTCCGGCGTAAAAAAAATTACTTCATAAAAATAACTTTCATGCAATACACATTTGAACAAAATACCTTAAAGTTGTACCTTAAACCTGGCTTCAACAACGTTTTTAGGAATGAAAACAAAATAGGATAGTAAGCAATTTGAAACTCAGTATTTTTAAAAAAAACGCACATAAAATGACAAGGGAGCTACGCTTTATAAAGGAGATCAACTCGCCATTGGGAATGGCTACTTGAAGCTCAACTCGCCAGTGCTACTAGCAACTCCAACTGCAGCGCAAATCGCCAGTAGCACTGGCATTTTCAACTGCTTAAAGCTGCCACGCTTCCTGCAACCTACACTGAGCAAACAAGAACCCTAGCTCAACTCGCCAGTTTGACTGGTGAGTCCAACCTTACCTGAAAGCGCTAACATCACTAGCGAGACCAGTGCCAGCTGTCACCTGTCACCTCGTCACCAAACTCGCCAATGACTCCTGCGAGTTGCATGTGTTCCACGTAAAAACCAACACCATGCAAGAATTACTTTAGAAACATACCCATTTCGGGAATATGTTTCTAAAAGTAACCCATTTCGGGAAATTTGCCTCTAGATTTTGTGTAATGTTTATACTATTGTAGAGAACCTAATCCTAGGAAAGAAGGCAGAAAGAAAGAGTATTGGGCTTCATGTGGCAGCATATTAGGCGACGATGGAGTCTTGGAGAATGTGTAATATAGGGATGTCAATTTATATCCTAAATGAGAATTCCCGTGAAAATGGTCATGTTCGGGGCCGGTAAACAGAGATCCGCGAGAACGGGAAGGGAGATAAATATTTTCCCACAGATAAGATGAAGATGAGAATCATTCTCCTCCCCACTGGATGGAAATATGAAGAAATTACAAAATTATCTTTATATTTTAAAAAATTATAGAAACTTAGTCTCCCTCAAATAATTTGTTCATTTCACTTCTCGTCTTAGACCGTGTTCTGCTGTTCACTTTTTTCCAAACCGTACTGTCACCACTCAGTCTCATCATCATTTGCCGTTGGTCACCTCAAAGTGTGAATGCTGACTACTTTCTTCCTACAAATGGATTTATTTGGCATACATTGTCTTCATTGTTTTTTTTTTTTTTTGCTATGGTTTTGTTTGATCATTTCAGAACTACATTTTACGTTTGAAAGTTTTAATCTTTTATTTTCTTTGGTTAATTGGTTTTTTAGATTTGAGTTTTCAGTTCAAACCCAAATTTGTTTTCATGTTTTGATTATCTGGAGCTTCTTTATTTCTTTGAAAGATCTTTCTTTTTGTGAATCAATGGTTGTGGATGATATTATAAGTTATGCTCGTGGTCCATCATTAACAATATATAATTTGGGATTCAGTTGTTTCCTTGTTTGTTTTTTCTTGTCTTTTTTTTGCCATAAAGTGTTACTTGCAGCACAATGATGAGTGTGGTATACAATGTAGCAAAACTTCATGTTTAGTTTCCCATTTTATTTTCTTAGCACTTATAATGGGCTTATTAGTTATTCAAAAAATATTCATTGTAACAAGTAACTTAAAAGTTCTATTATATTTTACCATTACATGGATCCGTGGACATTGAAAAATGAAATGATTATTTATATATTTTCACTAATAATTGACTAAAATATGGAACTAATTAGACCAATTCTCTTTGAATTACACCAAAATATTTCCTAACACATTCAAACTAACTAACATCTTGGGCCCTAGCTGTGAATAAGTTAGACCGTGTTCTTTCGAATAAGTTCTTAAATTATTTTTACAAAATAGTATAAATAAGATATCTTAGTTACTAAAAATCTAAACACTCTTGGTCTATCAGACTTTTAGTAATTCATTTTAATCTTTTTCATATATTTTTCCACTAGTTTTTTTATATATTCTTTATCTAATTTTATCTATTTCAATTTGATATTTATGCTACTCTTATATTTATAGTGTTGACTGGTTGATCAAAGCATTATATATCATGATTCCTGGTTGACTGGCTACAACAACTCTAGACTCATGTAGGCTTATTTTAAACAAATCTATATATTTAATAGCTCTAGGATGTATTAGAATCTAATCTAATGTACCCGAATCCAATATGTACTTTCTGTAAAACTTATGGATAGGCATAAAAAATATTACACAAGATTCTAGTTTGAATTTAATAGGGTATTTTCTTTTGCAAGCGCAAGATATTTGTTTTGTTTGTCTATGTTTTTCTTCTTGTTGTGTTTTGGAAGCTATATTCATGAAGCATTTGTAGAAGGTTGGTTTGCTAGGGGCCAGGAAGGAGAAGGCAAACAAATCTTATTTTGTTTTCTTGGCTAATACTTATCTTCCATCCAATCATATTGTTTTTGAATAGTATAGATCCATATGTTTTACTTGTTTATTTCTTAGGAACCTACCTCTCAAGAAAGTAGCCCAATATAATTCATAGATGAGAATCTCCAAACCAAGCTTTAGCATAGATGCATGTACAAGATCTCAAACTGAGCCCTCTCAGAATTTAAAATTGATATTTTAAAAAAAAAAATTGGGGCACAGATGGGGACGGGAAAAAAAATTCCCACGATAGGAATCAAGGACGGGGATGGGGGGTAGCTAGGGGGCGGGGACAAGGAGTGGGAGAGTACTCCCCGCCCCCGTCCCGCCCCATTGACATCCCTAGTGTAATGTGAATGTCTTTTACTATGTCTATTTTTTGTCATATTTTAAAAAATTTATATGAAAAGTTAAAAACTAATAAATATATTTTCTACAATTAAAATTTAAAATATCTCAAAATAATATTTTATCAAAAAAAAATTATATAAAAGTATTGATTTTTATATTTATTAATTATCTTAATAGATAATTTTATAAAACCCTTATAATTCTATAAAAACTTAAATAACCTTTTAATTTTTATAAAATAGGAGTTTTTTTAGTACTTTAAATATTTTTGTTTTTATTTTAATTCTTTAAAGATCATTTTTGTTTTAATCTTTTACTATGAAGTAATAAAGTATTGACAATGTTAAGGGAGGGATGATAGAATGCTTGGAATTAGGGGTATTCATGGGTCGGTTTGGATCGATTTTGGTCAAATTCAAGACCCAATTCAATCAAATTTGATCGGTTTGGTTTAGCTTGACTTTCACAATTTCTTTTTTGAAACCTAACTCATTCATAAATGGTTTGATTCGGTTTGAGCTAACGAGTTACCCATTTAAATTTGACCTTTGTTTTACTTAGAACTACTATTTTATATCATGATTCATCCAAATATTCAATACAATTAACACAATATTATAAAATTTCTAAAAATAGTAAAATATATTCATTTAATATCATCAACATAATATTCTAAAATAGACTAATACAAATTAAAACAACATATTCTTCAACGAGATGTACTATAGTAGTTTAAATCACAACTATTTCTTATAAACTAATTTCTTGTAATAAGTTTTGCTAGAACCAGATTTGTTACAACTAAATTTATTAAAACAAATGAACAAAATATTATCCCTTAATATTATGAACATAACGGAAAAAATAAATATAAAAAGGTTAAACAAATAACAATGTACCTGAAAATAATACTTTAAGAAGTTCCAACACTAGTAGTCTCGACGTAGGCATGGCAATTCTGCCCGAGGATCCCCGCAGGGACTGCCCCCATTCGAGGCCTATGGTCGGGGAAAAATTCCCCGCAGGGACAAGAATGGGAATGGAAAACCCCCCGCAGCTAATTTGGGGACGGGGATGGGGACTATGCTTCTTGCCCCGCAGGGTCCCCGTATCCCCGCGTATATATAATTTTACTTATATACCCTTATAACTTATAATATGTATAACATAAATATAAGGGTTAATATAGTATTTTATTAGTAAAAAAAATACAAAATAAAATTATCATATATATAAGTAATATCTCACAAGTCACAAAGACACAAACATTACCCAAACCCTAAAACGTCGCATCAAACATTCAGACTTCGTTCCTTGACTTACTTCTTCACCTTTTGTGCTTGTGTGATTTTATTACTATTATTATTGATTTATTTTGGTATTTTTAGTCATGTTTTAAACTTAGAATTAAACCTTAAATTTATTATTGTTGAAAAATTGAGATAAAACAAAAAAAAATATATTTTTTTATAATTTTTGACCATTTTTAATGTAAAACAGGGTCCCCGCATGTCCCCTCAGGGAGCCGGGAAACGGGAACGGGACAAAAAATACCCACACCACAGGGAGCGGGGACGGGGAGCAGGGTAAGGTTCGGGGACGAGGAGCGAGGGAGTACTCCTCGCCCCCGCCTCGCGCGGGTGCCATGCCTAGTCTCAACGCTTATAGTTCCAACACTTAGAGTCTCAATATCAGTCATATTTAAAGCCTAACCAAACAATTCTAAAAATTTTGATTGGTTCGGTTCGATTTTGACCTAGATACATAAATGGCTCAACCCAAATTATTCAGATCGATTTTGATAAATTCGGGTTCACGAGTGATCCATATCCGTGAATACCCCTCCTTGGAGTGGAGAGGAAGGACATGAGTTGTTGGGGGAACAAAAAGAAAAAAAATACTCACTTACAAGTGAACAATTTTTAGTTGCCAAATATTAGACAGGTAAGTTCCAACACAATTAAGTCTAGTTTAAAATAGAAAATCACATATTTTAATTTTTCAAGAAAGAAAAACATATATTTTATTTTTACAATGAAAAATCAACTTTGAATATTTTATAGGAATTACAAATATATTTTAACCTTCATAAAAAGATCACATTAAAAGCAAAGAACCGTAATAGGATGTGCCTTTTAGCATGTTGAAATGGCAGTGTTTTCAGAATAGCCATGGTGATTCGGGGGATCTATGTGTTGGCTGCACTAATAGTTACGTAGAAGTGTTTCCAACACTTGCAGTGGAAAATTATGATCTATTTTGTATTAAAAATATACAACAATAATAAATAGAGAAAAATAGGGTTGTGTACTCGAATTTGCATTCTTGAAGCAACAAAATTTTTCTTCAATCGTGTGAAGACTCTATGTGACCGAGACAAATCTCTGCTATCAATTCTTTGATGAATAGAACTTTAAAGAGTAAATCCCCTTGTTCAGGTCTAAAACTATACTTGAACTTTTTTAGTTTGTGTTTGGTGCACTTTGTCTCAGGTATATGCTTCTATTTATAACTAGACACAGACCGACGCAACGCGCGAGTTTATAAATAATTAAAGAAATATTTAAATAAATTATTTGCTTGATAAATCAAACTTAAAAATATAACCGTCAGTGATATTTTATATCAATTTCTGTTAAAGGAGATAAAAAATTTACGTATAAATTAAAATATTTTTTATTTATTAATATATTTATAAAGAAATATTCTAAAATTTGAGGCTGACCACTCAATTAAATTTAATTAACGTGAAAATAAAAGTAAGCATTATGTATAAATTTTGTAAGAGCAATATAAGAATAAAGTAAAATTGACATAATAACACAACCAAAGAAATATATTTAATGAAAGAAAAATAGTCAACCATATTGATTAAACACATAAGAATGTAAATAAATTATAAATATGGTTGCTTGTTTAATTTCTTTGAGGAGAGGATCATTTTGAATGATATTCTTTGGGATAAAAGTCCTTGTGATGGTATAGGTTTGAAATCCTTCCTTCAAGTTGTGAGTTGTGAGCTTGATTTCAAAGATAAAAGTGTGTTTGGAAAAGGTATACAATATTGGGGTATGTTAGCCTTCTTTGCATTTTGGGTGTGAAGGAGTTCAAATGTTGTTGTGTTTATTTATTGCGCATCTCAATCGAACATTGTGAATGTTGTTACACTGGTGTCATCAAAGACTTTCAATTGTATCTTGAACCTAAAAAAGATCTTAAAATTTTTAATATTTATTTAATTATGTTATAAAAAAAATTCATTATATACAATTGTTGAGTACTTGGATGGTTGTTTGCATTCTCTTCTACAAGTGTATTGATTTCTCTCTTTCATAACTTTCTTTTGGAATCTCTCACATGCAACATAATTCCAACCAAACCTATCGTCGATCTCATCGATTGTTGCATGAATTGTGAATACATTATCCTATTATTTTATATATGTTAAAACCAAGAAAAAAATAAAGTATTGTTGAATATTATGAATATGAAGGTCATGGTATGTTAGCATACATGTGATTATGATACCCATTTTCATGGATATTATATCTGGCAAAGATCTTCTATTTTTTTATATTCTCTTGTCATAATCAATATTGGCAGCACAACTTAGAGAATATAGTTCTTTTATTTGATGTTGCTCAATTCTTTTTATACAAAGTAGTTATTTAGAATAAAATTTATAATTTTTAACTACATCAATCAAAGAATTCGAATAAACTAACGATTTTGTTTGTTGAAGGTTATAAAATGTGTATAATAAAATAAAATAAAGGAAGTTCATTTTATCCTATCTTGAACTTTGCAAAATCAGGATTGTCTAGGTTGATATAGATCTTTGTACTTGAAGTTGAGTTGATTGAATACTCATCTGAAAAATAATTATTAAAATATAATTGTTAGTAAATTAAAATTATTATAGTAGATAAAATATAAAAAAAAATATTGTAAACAAAAAGTATGATATAGACTTAATTGAATTAAAATTATTTATTTATTAAATAAGTTGAATTGAAAACAATACTTAAGATATACAAAAAATTTATAATTTTTTAACTACATCAACCAAAGAATTAGAATAAACTAACGATTTTGTTTGTTGAATGTTACAAAATGTGTATAATAAAATAAAATAAAATAAGGAAGTTCATTTTATCCTATCTTGAACTTTGTAAAATCAGGATTGTCAAGGTTGATGTAGATTTTTGTACTTGTAGTTGAGTTGATTGAATACTCATCTAAAAAATAATTATTAAAATATAATTGTTAGTAAATTAAAATTATTATATTAAATAAAATACAAAAAAATTATTGTAAACAAAGAGTATGATATAGTCATTGAATTGAAAACCAAGAAAAAATTATTTACTATTGAATATTATGAATATGAAGGTCATGGTAGGTTAGCATATATGTGATGCTCATACCCATTTTCATGAACATTATATTTTGTAAAGATCTTCTATTTTTTTTTTATATTTTCTTGTCAAGATCAATGTTGGCAGAACTTAGAGAATATAGTTTTTTTATTTGATGTTGCTCAATTCTTTTTATACGAAGTAGTTATTTAGAATAAAATTTATAATTTTAAAATTATATTAAATTAATTTTTATTTATTAAATAAGTTGAATTGAAAACAATACTTAAGATAGTCATTGAATTTTGCATAAGTTTCCCTTTTGTAAAATATCATTAAATTTTGAAATCATATTCTTTTGTATCACTACATGTAGTGAAGTTTGCTGTTGCAATATATTTAAAAGTGCTAATCAGATTAAAATTGAAAATATTAAATAAATTTAATCAATATAAAATTTGTTTAAAGTAATTTAATGTTTTTTTTTTTGCATTTTGCGATATGTAATATTAGTGATAGTAAATAAAATATATTTATAATAGTTAAAGTTGATGTGAAATATATTTTTTACATACTAATGTGAAAAATAAATCATTTTCAACTTTGTTTAACCAACATATTTTTTTTATAGATTTGTTTGAAAACTAATTTTAGATCATGAACTTTGTTTATGTGAAATATTTTTGTTATTTATAGAGCATAAAATATATTAGAAATTAGAAATTATTAATTTTAAATCAATCATCATGATTTTTGTTGAGGTTTTTGATAAATTCATATTCCAATTAGAAACTTGTATAGTAGACAAAAATTGTATATAATTATAAAACATTTACAATTATATAATAGTATGATATGTAATGTAATAAATGATTTTAATATGTATTGAGTTAAGAAATTCAAATTTAAAATTTAAAATTATGTTGTACATTAATAATGAAATCAAATCTGAATCATATAATTAATATCAATAATCAAAAATCAAATTGTGTCATAATGAAACATAAAAATGAAAAAAAATTAAATTTAAAATTCAAAAGTCTGTCATGCATTAATAATCATAAAATCAAATCTGAATTAAGTATTTTTAATATAAAATAAATAAATAAAATGTGTTCTATTGAAAATTTAAAATGTAGTAAATTTGTTTACAACTGGTAATGAATAATTTTAAATTTTAAATTCTATTTAATTATCAGTTAAATATTAATTGTTAATTAATTTTGAAAGGCTTATACATTTATTAAAATATATAATGTAAAAAATATATATATATAGAATGTATATAGTATTAAATATAAAAATATATAAAGGGAATGCAGAAGACTAGGACATTTATTCCAATGTTGTTATGCTAAGATCAATGCATTGCAGCTTTGCTAGCAATCACATGGCACATATGGTGCTTCCATGACCATGGAGGAGTTTGTGGTGCTCTTGTTGGGTAAGGCTTGTGATTGCAAGTCGTGTGTATCTTTCTTTTATTGCCATTGTTGATGCCTGTGAGCATGAGAAGAATTTGGAGGTGAGTAAGTCTTAATTGAAATGTACGGGTATAGGGTTTTGTAAGATTGTGAGCAACATTAAAGAATGAGGGTCTTGAGCATGAAAAGGATTTGAAGGTAAATAAGATTGAATTGAAATGTTTTGGTAAAGAGTTTTGTTATGTTGTGAGTAACATTGAAAAAGAAAAAAAAAAGTGATAGACACAAAAGGAGATTGTTCTCTTTCCTCCATATCATCAATTTTGATGATGTGGCAACGTAACAGTGGGAAGTCCAGCTTTTATATCCTGTAAATAGATGTTAAAGAGATATGGATTTAGACCCTTTTTCAAAAAAAAAGAAAAGAAAAGATTTAAAATAATTTATACCTCTTTATCTTTATAAAAATAAAAATAAACATCTCATATTTTATTTTAAGAAGCTTTCTGACATAAGACAATGATAATTCACAATTAATCACATGACTAATTATGATAATTAATCACATTCCTGATATGTAGTAATAAAAAATTATTTTTGGTGGTAGCAAAAAATATTATAATATTTCACTAAAATATTTATTTGATTAAATTAAATCCTCTAATTTAATTATCCAATAAAAGAGTCAATCATTCATGTACTCCATTACTAATTCCAGCATATGCTCATCAAACTACTTTCGTTTTTAATTTTTGAGTCTCCATAATGAGGCATAATATTTAGTTCTTCTTAAGTACTTAAGGATGGTCTTATCCACTTCCAATGTTCCCCACCAAGACTTTATTGATATCAACTTGTTACACCTAGTGCATAAATGATATTAGAACATGCAAAAATCATGTCATATATAATAGCTCCCACTAGGCTAGCATATGGTACTCTAGTTATGTATTCTCTCATTTCATGAGTTTTAGGACAATCCTTCATACTGAGAGCAACTTCAATTCCTATTAACAAATAGTCACTTTTAGAGTTTCCATGTTATACCTCTTTAAGATGGTATTAATGACCTAGATTGGGAGACACCAAGCAACCTTCTAGATCTATCTCAATAAATCTTTATTTCTAAAATGTTGGTTGTTTCTTGATAGAAAGGTGGATCAAGTGGTGGGCCTTGACAGTGGGCCCAAGCCAAAGATTTGGAGGGTTTACAGGAGAAATAAAGGAACAAAAGAATAAAATGAATAATCATAGGAGTCTATTATCGTTATTATAGGAGTTGTTATTGAATAAGTTTGTTATTTTAATTAGGGGAGTTTGTTATTTTAATTAGGGGGGTTTGTGTCGATACATTAGGAATAAGCTTATGGCTATAAAAGAGGACAGAAAGGTAGGGATTAATCGTCTAGGAATTCCATTAAGATTCACCATCTTGGTGAGGGAAGCACTGTGTGCTTAGGGGCTGATAGGTTTTCACCATCAGTTGTTATTTTCAGCATTATTATTCTATAATTGAGTTATTTTGTTACTATTTCATTCATTTATCCGCTATTTTTTCCATATATTCTTTTAAGAACCCATCAATTGGTCCGACCTGCCAGATCAAAAAAAAATCACCACCGCACCGGAGTTGTAGATGCCACGAAAGCCTAAGATGGGAGATCGTATGGACGCATTGGAAACACAGATGGTTGATGTCAAAGCAACACTACAAACGTTGGCTCAACAGATGCAACAACAAAGCTCGGTTCTCTCTTATTTATGCAAGCAGATCGGTCAGAAGAATACGAATCAGGGGAGTGGGGGTTCCACGGGTGAGTCTTCGCATGAGGAATCACGTTTGTCAGGGAAGAAGGTGAAATTGCCACTATTCGAAGGAGACGATCCTGTTGCATGGATCACACGAGCTGAAACCTATTTTGATGTGCAGAATACGACTGATGAGATGCGAGTGAAGTTGGCACGTCTGAGTATGGAAGGTTCTACCATACACTGGTTTAACCTTTTGATGGAAACTGAGGACAATCTATCCTGGGAAAAGTTAAAAAAGGGACTGATTGCACGATATGGAGGAAGATGTCCGGAAAATCCTTTTGAGGAATTAGCCACGTTGAAACAGAGTGGTAGTGTAGAAGAATTTGTGGAAGCTTTTGAACTTTTTTCGTCACAAGTGGGACGACTTCCAGAGGAATAGTATCTAGGTTATTTTATGAGTGGTTTGAAGCCACAAATTCGTCGTAGGGTTCAGACTCTCAATCCCCTAAATCGGATGCAAATGATGCGTATCACAAAAGACGTAGAGGAAGAGTTGAGAGAAGATGATGATGATGTCGACAAATATGGTAGCAAAAAAGGAGGGCAGGATCGATTGGGCCGTAATGATTGGGCCGGGTCAGCCTTTCGAAGCAGGAGCAGGTCAAACCCAAAAGAGACAAATCGTTCCAGTTGGGCAAACCCGACTCAGAAAATAGGATCCAGTGGATCTAACACGCTCTCCACGATGTCGTTAGCTTCAACCAGGAAAAAGGGTGCAAATGATTCACAATCTGGAAAATGGAAAGGGGTTCGCAGCATTCACAACGACGAGATGGCTGAGAGAAGGGCGAAAGGGTTGTGTTTCAAGTGTGGAGGCAAGTATCACCCTACTCTCCATAAGTGTCCTGAGAGATCCTTACGAGTGTTGATTCTGGGTGAAGGAGAAACTCTTAACGATGAAGGTGAAATCTTATCTATGGAGGCAATGCAAATTGGTGGTGAGAAATTAGCACCTGATGAGGAAGAGGAGGTAGAATGTCAATCCATGGGTGTGTTGGGAAGTATGAGTGGAAATCGTACCATGAAAATTGAGGGAAAAATTGAAAATGTGGATGTGTTAGTGTTGATTGATAGTGGTGCGAGCCACAATTTCATCTCCCCTCAAGTAACAAACGCGTTAGGGTTAGAAATCACTCCTGAACTTGCCAGGAGCATCAAACTTGGAGATGGACATAGGGTGAATTCTCAAGGGGTGTGTAAAGGAATTGTAATGAAGATGGGTTCTATGAAGGTAGTCATTGATGCATTGGTACTGGATCTGGGAGGTTTGGATATGGTGTTGGGAGTCTCATGGCTGAGCACACTGGGAAAGGTAATAATGGATTGGAAGGTGTTGTCTATGCAGTTCATGTATGAGGGGCAGATGGTAAAGGTGTTGGGTCAAGGTAGCAGGCAAGGAGAGCATAGTTATCTGAACTCATTTTTGGAAGACAAATAGAATAGGATGGGAGTTGAATGGTGGGGATCTCAGCATCACTAATTCAAAGCTGGTGAGGTCTCTGTGCCAACAGAATTAAATGCAATTCTGGAACAATTTCCTGCAGTTTTTAAAGATCAAATTCAGCTGCCTCCAGAGAGGTTTCAAGTGAATCATATCAAATTATTTCCAAATCAGGGGACAATCAATGTTAGACCTTACCGGTATCCTCACCATCAGAAAGAGGAGATTGAGAAACAGGTGACTGAACTGTTGCAGGTAGGAGTGATCAGACCCAGTATGAGTGTTTTTTCTAGTCCGGTGATTTTGGTAAAAAAGAAAGATAAAAGTTGGAGAATGTGCGTGGATTACAGAGCTCTTAACAAAGCTACAGTTCCAGATAAGTACCTTATTCCCATCGTAGACGAATTATTGGTGGAATTATACGGCTCGAATGTTTTTTCGAAGATTGACCTTAAGTCCGGTTATCATCAAATTAGGGTGCATGAAGATGATATTCCCAAAACAGCTTTTAGAACTCACAATGGCCTCTATGAGTATCTAGTGATGCCATTTGGGTTAATGAATGCTCCAGCCACTTTCCAAGCAACTATGAATGATATTTTTAGGCCTTTTTTGAGGAAATTCGTCTTAGTTTTATTTTACGATATTCTCATATACAGTAAGAACATTCAAGAGCATCAGAAGCACTTAAGTTAGGTTCTTTCGGTTTTAGGTGAGAACTATTTTATTGCAAATCAAGCTAAGTGTAAGTTTGGGTGTAAGCAGATTGATTACTTGGGGCACATCATCTCAGGTGAAGGGGTAGCAGTTGATCCTGCTAAAGTACGGTGCATTTTGGATTGGCCAGAACCAAAGAATGTTAAAGGAGTTCGTGGGTTTTTGGGACTTACTGGGTACTACAGAAAATTTATTAAGGATTATGGCAAAGTAGCCAAGCCTTTGACGGAGCTGACCAAGAAGGACAACTTTGCATGGGGAACAGAGGCAAATGCAGCTTTTCAATTGATGAAGATTATCATGACTTCACCCCCTGTTTTGGTATTACCTAATTTTTCTTTACCCTTTGAAGTGGAATGTGACGCAGCTGGTAGAGGTATTGGAGCAGTGTTAATGCAGCAGAGGAAACCTGTAGCATTTTCTAGCAAAGCATTATCTCAAGGCAATTTAGCGAAGTCGGTGTATCAAAAAGAGCTTATGGCTTTGGTATTGTGCATTCAACATTGGAGACACTACTTGTTGGGAAAGCAGTTCATAGTATACACTGATCACAAGAGTCTAAAACACTTCCTGCAGCAGCGGATAACTTCCCCAGACTAGCAGTGTTGGTTGGCTAAGTTGCTTGGCTATTAGTTTGAGGTGAAATACAAACCAGGGATGGAGAACAAAGCTGCTGATGCTCTATCCAGATGTTATGACGATGCTGATTTGGGTACTTTGATTTCATACCCTCAATGGACTGATAGCAAGAAATTTTAGATGAGGTGATAGATGATCCAGAAATTCAGGACATGATACAAACCATGTTGTCTGCTCCTGATTCCAAGCCCGGCTATTCTGTTAAGCAAGGTGTGTTGTTTTATCATGGCAAGCTGGTTCTTTCTCCCAAGTCCCCATCTATCCCTCTTCTATTGGAGGAATTTCATTGCACTCCAACGGGTGGACATTCAGGTTTCTTGAGAACTTATCGGAAGCTGGCGGATAATTTATATTGGCGGGGAATGCAAAAGTCGGTGAGAGATTTTGTGCGTGCTTGTGATGTCTGTCAAAGACAAAAATATGCGGCCACGACTCCCGAAGGTTTGCTGCAACCTCTCCCCATTCCTAATGGCATTTGGGAGGATCTTTCTCTAGATTTCATTACAGGTTTACCTAAGTCTAAGGGTTATGAGGCTATACTTGTGGTTGTGGATAGGTTATCTAAATACAGTCACTTCATATTGCTCAAGCATCCTTACACCGCTAAATCCATTGCTGAATTGTTTGTAAAAGAAATAGTGAGGCTTCATGGAATTCCAAAGTCCCTTATCAGTGACAGGGATCCCTTATTTGTGAGCCATTTCTGGTTGGAATTATTTAAATTGCAGGGCACTAAATTGCAGATGAGTTTTTCCTATCATCCGGAAACGGATGGGCAAACGGAAGTGATAAATAGATATCTGGAAAGCTATTTGAGATGCTTTGCTTTAGATCAGCCCAGAACTTGGTCAAATTGGCTCTTTTGGGCTGAGTTTTGGTACAATACCACCTATCATGTGTCGATTGGGAAAACTCCTTTTGAAGTGGTTTAAAGAATATACCATTATTTCTTTGGGATACCCAATGAATCTACGTTTCCCATACATTGTCTCAAGTTTGTTTATTCGCAATCTCTTAGTGTAAGTGGGACAATCCCTAGCCTTGTTGTGTTTGAGATTCATTCTAGCCCTTCCCATATCACATATGGAGTTGTAGATACTGATTTTGTAGAAATATTATTTGGCAAATAAGTTAATTCTTCTAAAGCATATATGCACATAAACTTACTAGAAGATCATAGGTAACTTGATTCTTAAGGTCAATTAGCATATTAAGCATCTTATGCATGAAAACAATTCTTAGGGATACTAATCTTCATAATTGGATCAAACCAATTTTGTTTCAATATTTCTTTATGTGGGAAATTCCTTAAAACTATAAATGAGTCACTTGGTTGTCAAGTCGTTTCTCAAACACATTCTAAGGCAGAATATATCACATATATTTTTCTAAGACATGATGTATCACATACACTTTGAAAAATAATTATACAAGATAAGTATCTAGTTGTCAGGTCAATCCTATTGGTATCTACAAATTAAATTTTATACTCCCCCAGGTAGTCCAGATGTTTAGTATAAAAAACAATTTCAAAATTCACATATCGTGCTATATTAATTAATTATAAATCCTCTGATTGGTTGTCAGGTCATTTCTTATTATTAATTAAATAAATAACTTGCATCACATGCTTTCTACAAGTCTCCTCTTGGTTGTCAGGTCGTTCCTTGTAATAAAGTACATCAAAATAATTTGCATCATATGCTCCAATTTATTTTTTAAAAAACCACAAGTTCCTTGGTATTAAAAAATTTAATATATAAAACAAATTGGATAATATATCACAATATGTTTTTCCATAAAGACTATAAACAACGTACATGTGGAGAAACAAAAATTTTCTCCTAAAATAAGTTTTTTTATAGTCATTGACAAGATACAACTTGAATTACATCATTTTAATTCAAAATCTTATTTCTATATTAGTTGTTTGAAATAGAATCAATTTTGTTGTCAACCTCCTTCACAAGTGCAATAAAGAATAAAAAGAAAAAAATTAAAAATTTTGGTGCTTTCGTTTTGAGAGAATAACAAGAGAAATAATAACTATTTGTGTTTTCAATGTGGAGAGTAAGACTCTTCTTAAAGCACACATAAAAAACTTCTTTTCTAACTATCCGAACAAAAAAATGATACATTCTTTCTTGTTTCTATCTAATGTTTAAATTTAAAAACAAAAATCATTTTTTTTTTTTTGTTTCTATTTGCCAACTATTAGCATATTAAAAGCAAAATCTTTTTTTTTGTTTCTAATCAATAAATCAAATATCTCCACATAGGAAAACAAAATAAAAAGGATATATAATATCATATATTATTAACTTTTATCACAATAATCAAAATTTTGACACAAACCTATAAATTATATAATACAATATATATCTATATATTGCAATCATATAATATATCCGATATATATTATATGTATATAATAATATAATAAGAATTTTGAATATATTATCAATATAATATAACAATCTAATAAGTCAAATATCTATATGCATAAGTATATAATTAGAAGGATATAGCTTAGTGGACATAATATCATATATTATTGACTTTTATCACAATAATCAAAATTTTGATACAATCCTATAAATTATATGCTACAATATATCTCCATACATTACAATCATATAATATAATAATAATCATGAAAAAAATCACCAATTAAAATTGACGCACATCAGTATATATGATATTTCACACATCAATGCCAACAATGAATTATAGATCAATTTAAATATCTCCCTAGATATTTAATAAATATTCACGTAAAAAAGATGTGAGATATTAATTTTAGAATTTCTAAACATCTAAATAAATATATCACAATATATAGATATATACTTTGTGAACAACTTCACAGTGAAAAGGATCGAGCCTAATCATTCTATAAATTATATGAAATATAATTTCACTTAAAATGAATGAACTCATTAACATTTAATTAGACACATATTCATTATTTTAACATTTGATATACTCATTATATCAAAGTCATTGATTTATATAGTAATGTTAAAGACAATAGTTTTCATCTTCAAAGCTATTGAAAACATGTTACATCTAATAAAGATTACCTTAATCTATATTTATATGACATTTCAATAGGTGAAAAAAACTAATCTACTATTATATATATATATATATATATATATATATATATATATATATATATATATATATATATATATATATCAATACATCACATGTACACCCAATCCAATATCACACGATGATCAAGATATATTATTTTTATTTTCATTGCAATCACAATATGTTATACAAGATATAATATAATAATAATAATAATAATAATCTAAAGTATATATTAGAATCTCGATTCACATGACAAATACACAAAATTCATTAACATTAATCCAACAATTAAATATAGATTTTAATTTAACAAATCAAGTCAAAGATATTTCAACAAGCTAGTTTTGTAACATAAAAAAAAAAAAGAGCACACACGGTGCTTTATTATTTTTTTTATCAGATTTCTCCCCCCCCCCAAAAAAAAAAAAAGAGAGAGATATCACATATCTAATAATCTAATATGGTGACTATGCATCTCGACTTGTTTCAGATTCAATAACACATTTCTTCCCAACAATTGCAATATGTTTGATGACACTGAGAAAAACATATTCACTTTTAGAAGAAAAACACATTTTCATAGTGTAATTTTAAACACAAAAGAACGAGGCTCTAATACCAATTGAGAGTGAGTTACATAGAAGTGTTCCCAACACTTGTAGTGGAAAATTATGATCTATTTTACATTAAAAAATATACAACAATAATAAATAGAGGAAAATAGGTTTGTGTACCTAGACGTGCATTTTTTAAACAACAAAACTTTTCTTCAATAGTGCGAAGACTCTATATGTATCCACACCGAGATCAAATCTCTGATATCAACTCAACTCTTTGATGAGTGGAACTCTAAAGAGAAAATCATCTTTCTACTTTTCAGGTCTAAAACTAGACTTAAACTTTTTAGCTTGTGTCGGGTGCATTTTGCCTGAGGTAAATGCTCATATATATGATGTTATAGAGATCTGGATTTTGGCCCTTTTTCAAAGAAAAAAAAAGAAAATATTTAAAATAATTTCATATCTCTTTATCTTTCTAAAAATAAAAATGATTTCATATAGTTTATTTTAAAAAGCTTCTTGATATAAGACAAAGATAATTCACAATTAATTACATGACTAATCATAATAATTAATCACATTCCTGGTATGGAGCAATAGAATATTATTCTTATTTTATGGACAACTTTCACATTTATAGAATAATACTCCCTTTTTTTATATTAATTATATTTTTGGTGCTAGCAAAAAATATAATAATATTCCATTAAAATATTTATTTGATTAAATTAAATTCTCTAATTTAATTATCAAATAAATTATTTTCTTTTGTAAAGATTGGAACACTCGTTTGTGTGTGATCCCGTAGTCACTACTAAACCGATAGTAAATTAATGATAATCAATTTATTAAATCCTATAGTAACACTCCTTAACGTTCGAATAGCATGAAGTAACATCTTTACCTTCAATAACCAATAGAAGACTAATGTAATATTTTTTTTCCGTCATTTATAGCTCAAGGTTATAGTATTATGGTCAAACTCTAATAAGCTAACACATTTAATCGATGAATAACTTAAGAAAACTTTAAAAGAAAATTTTTTTCCTTCTTTCATTCAATTGTCTGACCAAGGTCTTAGTTCAATCATAAAGCTCAAATTCATTACCTAGAGTTGATGGATTCCTCCTTAATTAATCATTAATTCTACAAGTATTTAATCATATCCAATACTCATTCAACTAGTGCCCTAAAACATTAGGTGTCCGAAATTAGAATATAATAAATAACTTGTTAACTACTATCATAAACATTCTCAATTAAGTCAGTTCAATGATGAGATTCACATATACATCATCTATATATGTAATTTAATGAATGAGATTTATTAAGTCAGTTCAATGATGAGATTCACATATACATCATCTATATATGTAATTTAATGAATGAGATTTATTAATCTTTATCCAATAAAGATCATTATATATATATATATATATATATATATATATATATATATATATATATATATATATATATATATATATATATATATATATATATATATATGTTATAGGGAGAACAAACATAAGGAGACAATTTCTCTCCTTTCATCTTCACCTGTACATTGCACAATACTCTCTTTTACTGCCATAATAACTAATAGAGGTTATAGAAAATTAGTGAGTTAGGAAGTTAGAAAGTTAGGTAAGGATAATCAGCTATATGAATAAGAGCTTTCACTGTGTAATTCTCATCTTTTTCAATCAATTCAATTTGTTACCACATAAGTATCAATATGTTGCTCTCTATCTCTCTTATGCATTTGATCTTCATCCCTATGATCCATGGACTTGTAATAATAACCACTGCTAGCATCTCCATTGCTTTTACTGCCATCACCTTCACTAGCCATAAAAATAGCTTGTCAACTCAGTGTCCCAAAATGGAAGAAACATTGTGCATTGTGCTATCAGTTGTTGTATTTTAAAAAATTTGTGCATTGTCCCAAAATAGCTTATCAAGTGCATTGTGCATTATGCATTGTCCCAAAATAGCTTCTCAGGCAAGATACCACGAACGACCACTAGCAACAGTTGTTGCATTAACACGTAACAATCATGAGATTTCAAGCCAACCAACTTCAAATCATTAACTGACACAAGGCTCTTAATATTAGAAGAGTATCCTAGTGAGACTTTTACATTTTTTAGACAATGACAACAAAAAATTTTCTCCTTGGTTGACATTGTGTAACATGCTGGGGGCAAATAGGTTTGCTGACCTTATGCTTGGGGATGCAACTGCTCTCGAATACCCATCTCAACCAAACCCTGACGACATTTCATACCATCCTTTGTCTTTCCTTTGATGTTAAGAAGGGTTTCAATTAAACTATCACACACATTTTTCTCCACATGCATTACGTCCAGAAAATGGCATACATGTAGATTGCACCAATAAGGAAGATCAAAGAATACTAACCTTTTCTTCCAAATGTTCTTCTCAGACGGATCCTTCCTTTGTGTCTTACAATGTCTTTCGCCTGATCATAAACTTCATGTCCAGCTAAGGTTTTCGATGCACCTTCAATCTCGTGGGTTCCATTAAATCCTTTCTTCAATCGCTGATATGAGTGATAATGTTTCAAAAATCTTCGGTGCCTTGTATATATTGTCTTCTTTCCATGTTTTAGTTGGATGTAACTCGTTTTTTTCTCACAAATTGGACATGTGTGGTGTCCTTTCACATTATATCCGCTCAAATTTCTATAAGCTGGAAAGTCATTAACGGTGCAAAATATTATCGCACACAACCTGAAGGTTTGTTGAACATTCCCATCATAAACATAAACCCTGTCTACTCACAATTTTCTCAAGTCTTCAATCAAGGGAGTAAAACACACACCAATATTGTTTCCTGACTGTCTTGGACCTGCTATCATCATACACAACATAATGTATTTTCACTTCATGCACAACCAAGGAGGAAGGTTGTAAATCATTAGCAAAATAGGTCATGAACTATGACTAGTGCTCAAATGGATTCATGCCACCTGAAGCAATACCAAGTTGTAGGTTTCTTGGTTCCTCTCCAAATTCAGGATACAAGTGATCAATTGTCTTCCATTGTGGAGAATCAACGAGAATATCCAAGGAAATCTATCTCTCTTTAAATTACTGATTACTTGATTGTGTATGGGGATATGAGAACAAATAACATTTGTGTGATTTTATCATCTTTACTATGTTCACTAACTTGCTATTTTTCACGGTTCAAATGTATTTGTAGCAACTAACAATTGAGGAATCATAGTTGACTCTGGCACAACATTGGCATACCTTGTTCAAGAAGCTTAAAATCATTTTGTCAAAGCTGCAAGTTTTCTTTTACTTGAAATTTTGTAACACTACAGTCTGCTGTGGAGAAAAATAGTGTAGAAGATAAAATAATTGAATTTCTATAAAATGAAATCGTTTATGTCAACTAGACGTCACCAGCATTTCCATGTCTAGCATTTTAGAAACAAGGACACTCTAGTTTATGTCAACTATGTATTCACAGTACAAAATGAAATCATTTTATGCTCATAGATAGTAGGCAAACATATAACAGCCCTTTACCCTGCCCCAACAGCAGTTTCCCAAAAGAACATATTCGAAAGGGTATTAAGGAAACACTGTCCCTCCAAATATTAACAAAAGTCAATTCCTCTACAATGAGACAAATGTTATTTGTTCTCTACATGCTTCTTTTTTTCGGTTGGCTTCAAAATATTAGTTTAGAAAACATTAGTATAAACATAAATATTTCAAAAGTGCATGAATTCCAAATTTAGAGTAACTGTACAAATTATCATCCAACTCTTATTTGTGTTATAATATTAATGTCTCAACTTGAATCAGTGGATGTAATTGCCATTTCTGCTCACCAAAGTGGTGATGCTTGCCTTCTCTCCGGATCTGGTTGTACACAGTTTCTTATCACTTCAGACCATTCCTCAATCTCTTCTTCCTGCAAAGACTTCTGCCTTGGATCCACAACATGTCTTAAGGATTTCCCCCACCTTACATATTCTGCTGCCCAATCTGCCAGAAGTTCATTGTTCCCAGCAAGCGGAATTCTCCCTGTAATCAACACAAACAATACTATTCCAAAGCTGTAAACATTGTCTCTTTGTTTTTTTAAAGGAAAAAAATATCAATAGTATCAAAATTGATTTAGTATTTCAAAATTCAAAGAGTTATTAATTCACACTCGAAAAGTGTGAGAATGCCCAGAGGATGATGAACAATCTATTATCTTATTTCAACTCCTTTTTTATAGAAATAATTTTGAACAGTTCAAGTGGATATTCTTTTTCTTTTTTTTTTAATCAATGCCAATAACACATTTTATTATAGAAAAAAGAAAGAAAAAAAAAGGATGAAAAAGAAACAGCACATAGTCATAATTATGGCTTTGTATTAGAGCCATCTCCCCTTCTTTATTTTGTATTTTTCTGGTCTTTTAATTATGAAAGAAGTTGCCAAAGTTAAAATGGTCCATTTATTGAAGCTTAGCTTTCACTGCAACAAACCCATTTCACATGCATACATATAAATATTTTAGCAGACCCTTGAAGGAGGAACAAAGGGCATTGTGTGATACAAAGAATGAGTCCTTTTAGCATAAAGTGAATGTAAGGGAAAGGGACTGAATGCACTCCTTCAAGGAGGAACAAAGGGCACGTAGGTGGTTTTACTTACTTTTCTTCGTAGGAAGAGTTTTTTTTGGTGTTGTCCCTTGTGTTGCAACTTTTGTTAGGTGAGCTGTTGCAACTTTTGGTGTCAATCATCAGATTTTTATATATATTAAATATCAATCCATATTTTCTTGCAGATTCTCAGAGGAAGAAATCACTTCCTCGCATTCTAGAGTTAGAGTTATACACCAAATTAATAAGATAATGATATTAAATATAATGGTTGAATTATTTTGAAAGCAAAAACAAAAATCAAGACAAAAAAAAGTGACAGTAAGGATATTTGATTCATATTACTCTTTTTTTTTTTAGATCACATATATTTATTTTTACTGAAAACATTTTTAATCAGTTAGATAAAGTTATTATGAATGTCTGATAAGGATAGTTTTTTTTTTTTTTATGTACTCATTGTGATGTACTTAAGTCCAAGTTGAAGGCTTATATATAGAGCCAAACTGAGGACATGGGCCACCACAGATATATGAAAGCGATAAATGCAGACCCATTGCACATACATACATAGAAATATTTTTCTGGTCTATTCCAAGAATTGTATGGTTGCAGACCCATTCTTTGTATCACACATGTCATTCCATAAACTAAGATCTGATATTTTAGCAGCATAATCTTCAGTAAGGTATATAAAGGAAGATTGCAGGTTTCTATGGGCAATGGGTGGTTTCAGCTCATGCATATACTCTAGGCAGTAGGCTATCCCCATAGCTATCCTCATTCTCATTGTCCAATTTAGTTCTTCGCCTTCTCTAACTGCAGCATAATGCAAGAATGAAGTCAAAACTGAAAAAACATTAAATGCCGGTGCATATTGCAAACAATTTTCAAGATGCCTATGAACTATTCATGTTTGAATAAGTTATCCATAAACACTAACGGGAAAAGAAAATTAAATAAAATAATTGAATTACTATAAATTAAAATCAACTTATGTAATTAACTTTTATAGTTCTCATCTTACTTCTCCAAAAGTTGTGGTATATAAGTTGATTTTAACTTATGAGAGAAGTTCAATTAATTTTATTTTTATTTTTCTCTTATACATGATTATGGAGAAGATTATTTAAACAGGACTAATTTATATTTTTGCTACAAAATTCAAGCCATCCTCACAGCCTGGTTGAAGAAGTTAGGCTGCTATGAGCCTGTAATAATCAAAGGAGGATATGGTTGTGGATGTAAGTAAATTTTGATCAAAATGTCACTCACGGTTGGGGGCTTCTCCTTGCTATAAAAGATGTCATGAGAACTGTTTGTTAAAATTACATTACTCTAAAATCATTACTGTTGTTCTTCCTCTTTCTAAGCTAGCTGTCACCTATCATTGCTGTTTGAAGTACTATTCTCTGCACTAGCTGCCACGGATTACAGGCTATATGTACTAATATGCATGCATATGAATTTTGTTAAATCTTAATATTTGATTCATGTTTGTTAATTTGTATTAATTGCTTTGGTTTTAAAATAATAGCTTGTTGTTGAAGTCCATGGCAGAAAATATGCAAACTAAGAACCTAGTTCACACCAACCAACTCCACAGTCTTTAGACCATCCTACTCCCGTTGTCTTCACACCAACCAACTCCAGTAGAAAGTTCTACCGGTACAGCGGAAGGTCCTAATAATGAACCTATGCAACAACCACCTAGCATGAAGGTGGATGACCATGTTGCATCATCAACAAAAACTGGAGGAGGGAGACTCAAAAGTATTGTGTGAAACCATTTTGATAAGATTAAAATTATTGATGGACAAGACAAGGCCCAATGTAAATATTGCAAAAAGTTTCTCGGAGGAGCATCAAAGAATGGAACAAAGCATTTGCATGCCCATATGAAGAAATGCATTCAGAAAAGATTAAATGACAATGGGAAGGTACAAACATTTCTTATTCCTAAGGTTACACAAGGTAGACAAGAATTGACTGCTGGAAGTTATAATGAAGAAAATGCAAGGAAGGATCTTGCATGTGCTATTATCATGCATGAATATCCACTTTCAATAGTGAATCATGTTGGGTTTAGAAGATTTTTAGCTACACTCCAACCACAATTTCAATGTCCTTCACGAAACACTATAAAGAAAGATATTTAATGTTTATGACTTTGAAAAATCAATTGTTATGAAGTTGTTGGATACAAATGAAGGAAGGATGGCAATTACATTAGATATGTGGACTGCAAGCAACCAAAAGAAAGGGTATGGGACAGTCACAGCTCATTACATTGATAGCTCATGGACTTTGCAAAATCGCATTTTGAGGTACTAGCAACATCCTTAATTTTATAGCTTCCCAATATATATTTTTTAGAATTTTGTGTTAGATATTTTTGTTTTGATATATTGTGTTAGACCTTTTTCTGTGATAATGTGATTAAGCTATTTATTGTTTTTTTTTTTTTTTTGCTCAGCAAAAGTAGATATATATTATATATATTAAAGAGTACCAGAGGTACAAGTATAGTTTAAACACATAGCTGGTTCAAAAGATGAAATTAACTATTATGGACCAGCTACACCCCAAAACTTAAGTACATATATGCTGCACCTCTTGGAAGAGGTCTCAGCCTGGACCCTCCCTTTCTAATTACACAAAGGCATCTGACAAATTAGAAGACCACTGATTAAAATGTGTATCGAAATCTTTCTCCATAGCTTTAAGCTAGGACCAGACTAGAAGAAGCGCTTCATCCATCAGCTTGCTTGCATTAAAAGTTTGGTTATCAAAGACCAGCTTATTTCTATGTTGTCATATGGTCCTTGTGAGGGCTATCCACCAACAGCTCCATCTTATATCTTTTGTTCGTGTAGCATTCCTTCTGCTGTGCTGCATGAAATGATCTTTCGGTTCTTTCAGGAAAGCACCCGCTGATTTAACCCATGAGAGTGACTCCCACCACAAGGGGAGGACCTTACTGCAATTGATGAAAAAGGTGTGATGCATTCTCCTCCGAATTGTAGCATAACGGGCACATTGGGTCACTTATCTCCACTTGTCTCCCTCTTAGGTTCATCTTCGTTGGTAAGCGGTCTTTGATAAGCCTCCATGTAAATACCGCTGCCTTAGGTGGTATCTTAAGTACATATTTATTGTTATATTGTATACTAGGTTCATTTATGTTCCTTCACCTCACACAAATGAAAGACTTTGCAATGCACTAGTTGAGTGTTTGCTGATTGGAACATTGATACAAAATTGTCTACTATCACTTTGGATAATTGTAGTACAATGATTGCATGATTGAAAAAATTAAGGATAAGTTGCAATTAGGCACTTTAATTAAGGAAGTAGTGTTTCTTCACATGCGTTGTTGTGCACATATCTTAAATTTGATAGTAAAAGATGGTTTAGGAGTTGTGAAGGATGGAGTGGAAAAAATTCAAGATAGTGTAGCATATTGGATTGCAACACCTAAAAGGCTGGAAAAATTTCAAGAAACTGCTAAACAATTGCGAATCCCTTGCACCAAAAAGTTGAGTTTAGATTGTCCAACTAGATGGAATTCAACTTACAAGATGCTTGATGTTGCAATATCATATAAGGACGTGTTTTCCCGATTAAAGCAGCGTGAAACTCAATACTCTTGTTTTCCAAGTGATTCACAATGAAAATTTGCAAAGTGTGTAAGAGATTAGCCATATTTAATGATATCACAAAAATGATTTCTAGTACAAAATATCCAATTGCCAGCATTTATTTTCTCAAATTCGTGAGATCAAGATGGCTTTATTTGAATAGGTCAATTCCCCTAATGAAGTGATTCAAAAAATGGCAGAAAAGATGTTACAAAAATTTGATTCTTATTGGAGTGTTATTCATGTGATCATGCGAGTTGCTACTGTTTTAGATCCAAGATACAAAATGGAGTTGCTTGAGTTTTACTTTGAATCAATTTACCCCATGGATTTTTTTTCACAAGTTAATAGGATCTGAAACTTGTGTTATGATTTGGTTTCGGAATATCAAGCCAAAAAGCATCAAGATTCTAATAGTTCTTTTGAATCGCCAAATGTGGTTAGTGATGAAAAGAATAAATTGTGTGATTATGATAGATACATTGAAAGAAAGAAAAGGTCAAGAACCTCAACTATGAAAACAGAGTTAGATCATTACTTAGAGGAGGAAGTTTTACCAAGAAGTTCAGATTTTGATATCTTAATGTGGTGGAAATTGAATGAGCTAAAGTATTCAACACTACAAGCAATTGCAAGGGATGTGTTAGCTATTCTGATCTCCACTGTAGCTTCTGAATCGGCATTTAGTATTGGAGGTCAGATATTAACTCTCCATCGTAGCCGACTTCATTATACTACTTTAGAAGCTTGGATGTGTTCTAAAAGTTGGTTATGGAATTCAGAGAATGCAGGTAAAATTTTGAATGCTTATGTGATACTTTATGAATTGCTTATATTTTTAAAACTTATAACTTTTTTTTTATCAGCAAAAATAAGTATATATATAGATAATTGAGTACCAGAGGTACTGAAATACAATTTTTGTTGCCCAAGCTAGTGGTTCGAGATTAGACTGAATGGAGTCTAAAAAGGAACCACAGCCAGGCCATAGACCATATTAATGAAAAGCTGCTAATCAAAAGTTATATTCTGAGCTATTACACTATCCCTTCTCTAAGATTACTAGACCATTGGTTAAAATGACAAAAAAAATCCTTCTCCAAATGCCTCAGCCAAATCCACAACAAGAAAGCTGCTTCGTCAATCAATTTGTTGTTGTCAAATGTTTCATTGGAGAATACTATCTTATTCCGTTGCTGCCAAATGGTCCAGGTCACTGCCACCCACCAGCATTTCCACCTAGTAGCCCTTCTCCCCTCATTCAATATATCTCCATGCTGTAGAAAATGCTGTCTTGGATCTTTTGGAAAAGCTACAGATTTGTTCACTCAGGATAATGATTCCCACCAAATAGGGATGATTCTATTGCAGTGGAAAAACAAATGTCCTGCTTCCTCTTCCTCTCTGCTGCAAAATGGGCAGTGCCTATCCAATATATCTATTTGTCTCCTGTGTAAGTTTATTCTAGTGGGTAGTCTATCTCTAAGAAGCCTCCATGCAAATACTGCATATTTGGTTGGAATCTTCAGCTGCCACAGCTCCTCAAAAGCCCTGTCCTTGATCCCATCAACTACAGGCCCCCTCATTACCTTGTATGCAGATTGCACCGAGTAACTCCCACTTGGATCTGCCATCCACACCCATGCGTCTCTTCCTTTTTGCTGAATAACTGACCTTTCAACATCTTTTAGGAAATTGACAGCCATTGTTATCTCATTGTTGAACAATGGCCTTCTCCAAGATAGATTCCACTCCCACTCCCCATCTTTGTACCCTCCCATCTGCTGTATTAATTGATTTTGTTGTTCCGAGATTAGGAACAATCTAGGATATTTAACTTCCAATGAAACCTCATCATGTATCCACTTATCCTCCCAAAATTTAACCCTTTCTCCGCCCCCAACCCTCCATTTAATACCTTTTTTGATCGTGTCCCCTTGTTGTGTTGTTTGTAACATCATCTTTAGGTCCCTCCACCATAAGGACTGAAACTTATCGCTAGGTGCTTCCTCCAAACCCCTCCATCCTCCGTATTTTGCCTCCAAGACCTTGACCCACAGCTGACTTTCATTCTGGAAAAGGTTCCACCTCCATTTACCGAGCAAAGCAAGGTTGAAGGTAGTTATATCCTTTATACCCAATCCACCTTTCTCCTTTGGGAGACATACTGTTTCTCATTTGATCCAAGCGATCTTTTGTGTGTCTTCACTACCTCCCCATAAGAATCTGCGTTGCAATCTAACCAATTTGTCCTCCACCTTCTTAGGAATCCTGAAAAAAGATAAGAAATAGATAGGAATGAAAGTTAAAACTGACTGGATAAGCGTGACCCGCCCTCCAAATGATAAGTGTCTTTGCTTCCACTTAGATAAAGCTCTCTCACACTTTTAGATAATAGGATCCCACACCCGCCCCCTTCTCGGATTTGCCCCTATAGGTAAGCCTAGGTAGACAAAAGGGATGGACAGCAATCTACAATTCAAACATCTGGCCGCATCAAAACTCCACCTCTCCGACACACCTATTGCCCCAAAATAGCTTTTTGCAAAGTTGATCTTAAGTCCTGAAGCTAGTTTGAAGGACCTCGGGATTGCTTTGATTGCCAACACATTCTCCAATGATGCCTCACCAAAAAAATATTGTATCATCCGCATATTGCAGGATGCTGATATCGACATTGGATGAGCCCACTGTAAAGCCCCGGAACAAATTTTTATTCACTGCCTCTCTTACTAGTCCAGTCAGTGCCTCTGCCACAATATTAAATAGGAAGGGTGCTAATGGGTCCCCTTGCCTAAGCCCTCTTTGGGGGAAGAACTCAGACGAGGGGCTGCCATTAATCAAAACTGAGATGGATGCAGATTTTAAACATCCCTCTATCCACTGTATCCATTTAGCAGGAAAGCCCATTCGGCTAAGCATGTATAACAGAAATTCCCACGACAGAGTCATATGCCTTCTCATAATCCACTTTGAAGATGATGCATGGCTTCTGTCTCCTTGTAGCCTCATCCACCACCTCATTTGCTATTAGAACACTTTGTAGTAAGTGTCTTCCCTCCATGAAGGCAGATTGTCTTTCATCAATAATTAGGGGCATGATCTTCTTCATCCTGTTGGCCAACAATTTAGCCACTATCTTGTAAATGCATCCAATTAGTGATATTGGTCTATACTCATCCAAAGCTTGTGGGTTTGTCACCTTAGGGATTAGAACTATGAATGATGTGTTGCATCCCCTTGGGAAAATTCCATTGACATAGAACTCATCCAAGAACCTCATAATATCCGGCTTCATTAAATTCCAAAATCTTTTGATGAATTTGAAATTTATACCATCGGGGCCCAGACTCTTATCGCTCCCACATCCCCAAACTGCCTCTTTTATCTCTTCCTCCTTGAATCTGCCTATTAGCATATCATTTTCCTGTTGTCCAATGGTCTGAAAACGTATACCATCCAATCGGGGTCTATTTGGATCAGCCTCATGGAATCTACGAAAGAAAAACACTTTAGCTGCCTCTTTTACTCTCGTCGGTTCTTCTATCCAATCTCCATCCATCCAGACTCCATTTAGAGCATTGCTTCTTCGACTAGCATTTACCATCAAATGAAAATATCTTGAGTTGCAATCACCTTCTTTTAGCCATCTTACTCGCGCCTTCTGCCTTAGTAAGCATTCATGGGATTGTGCAGCTACTCATAACTCTTCTTGTAACTGTTTCCTGGTAAGGCTTTCGTGGGAAGAAAGATGTCTGTCACTTGAGATTGCTTCTATCTGGTTTAGCTCACCTTCAATTTTCTTATATTTCTTAAAAGTGTCCCCGTATTGTTCTCTATTCCATGTCTTCAACCTTGCTTTCAATCTCTTCAATTTTTCTTTAAGCACAATCCCTCCCCATCCCATTTGTTGGTGCGACAACCAACATTCTTGCACTATTTTATTGAATGATTTGTCCAACATCCAGCAGTCAAGTATCCGGAACAGTTTTGGACCCCAATCAACACACTTGGATCTGAGTACGACCGGGCAATGGTCAGAAAAGTTCCTCTCCAATGGGTGTTGCGTACTCCCCGGCCATTTTGCAAGCCATTCTGGGGATAATAGAAATCTATCCAATTTGCTTCTTGTAACTCCATTAGGTCTTATCCAAGTGAAGTTTTTTCCTACCCATGGCGCTTCGTCCACCTCAAGCTCATCAATCCAGTCATTGAACTCCTTGATGTTACTCTCCTCCACTCCTCTTTGACCAACTCCCATCCTTTCCGAGGGGTCTCTAATGCTGTTGAAGTCCCCCAAAATGCACCAAAGTCCCCCTTGATTTGTTGTTTTCAGTTGCTTGATGGCCTCCCATAGGTTTCTTTTATTTTGCACGTCACATGGCGAGTATATGGATACGATATTAACTTGCACATCCTCCTGAATCCACTTTCCTGTCAACCAGATGAAGCCATTACCGATAGCTCTCCTTTCTAACTTGAATGCCTTTTCACTCCACATACAAAGAATTCCCCCTGCAGAGTTCATTGTTGGCTGTACCTCCCATGGAACAGTTGGATCCCCCCAAATTGCTTGGCACATTGATTTATCTACTGTATCCTTCTTGGTTTCCTGTATACACAGCATATCTACAGTCTCTCTTTTCACCAAATGCCTTATTGCTGCCCATTTCACCCCCCTCCCTAACCCTCTCACATTATACGTGATAATATTCATGGATTGTGGTTCCTATTCCCCACTTTATCCGCCTCTTTTTTATCTCTATCCTTCATTGTCATAAGTTTGTCCATTATCCTCCCTTGGTCATCAACTCCCGTTACCCCCAACTTCTTTGCGAGTTCCCATATTGTGGTTGCTTCTTGCCTCTCCCTTTCTCCTTCACATGCCTCTTCCTCCACCCCCCAATTTGTTGTCTCTTCTCTATGCACAGGGCGCTGACTTTCCTCTTTACTGTCCGAAGATTGATGTTGCTGTATGGTGGTGACCCTCATTTGAGGCTGGCTATTTTTTTGGTGCGTTGCTGGTCTGGTGTCCTGGCCTTCTAAGGCTTTTATAACTTGATATTTATTATTGTATAATTATTATTTATAAGTTCTAGATCAATTGAAGAATCAACTTTTACTGATGAGATTGAATCCGATGATGAAGGTATATTCACTTTTAGTTGTTCTAAAAAAACTTTAATATCATTATTCATATCTAATTTTTCAAAAATTTTAAAATATAGATGGATCTTTGGTCAGTGGCATTACTCAATGTTTGCAAGATTAGTAGACATTATTGTTGATCGGTAAAGTAATAACTATACTTATTTACTAATGTGATGTATGATTTTAAGATTTGAAACAACATCTAAAATATGATGTTTTGATTTTATAAATACCAGGTTGAGGAAGAAATGTTGATGACATCTTTAGTGAAGTTGGTGGTTATTTTGATGATGGACATTGTTTTCATTTTCTAGTTATTTCTAATTTGGTGTAATTTGAACTAATGAACATTTGAGTTATGTTGTTTCATATTTGGTGTATTTTATTTACCTTAAAAAATTATAGAATCACGCTAGACAAATGTGTTAGTCTTAATTTTATTTATTACTAGTTAGTTTTATTTTAGACTTTTTACATAATTTAATATTCATTTCTTAACGAATTTTGTAGACACATACGTTATAATAAATTTATTGATATATAAGTAGTTGAAAATAAATGTTTAACAATCAATTTATTTTTTCTAGAATCAAATTTTTAATATTTTTTTACAAAAAAAAATTACTTTTCGAATTTGAATCGGGTACGTGTCAAGATCAGGGATACCCGATACCCAACGGATACGAGGATGGGATAATAAATTTTAACCCGTCGAGTACCGGGTACAGGTATGGGGACATGTTGGGGAGTCGGGGTCGAGGAGACAATAATTTAATGTGGTACTGTATAAAACACTGACTCAATTCTATATTTTCAGCAATACAATGCTACTTTTTGCTGCATGTATGTTTTCACTTACAACGATTAATCCAAACTGTATTAATTGTTGTATTCAATCTCAAATAAGAAACTATGGTTCGCTGACAATGTAGACAATTGTAATATTAAACAATACTCATATGTGTACAACAAATGTAATAATAAACGACATAAGTCTGACAATGACATACATACCTCAAAATGTGCTAGTAACAAAAACTTTGGGTGCAGTAAGGCCGGTGATAATTTGATGATTTTATGTTCAGTCCAGCAACAAGAAGTTCTTCGAGAGCCTTAACTTTGTTACACAATTAAATAGTAGTACCTACAAGCAATACAAATTGTTTAAGCTAAAAGTAGGAAACCAATTGTCAAAGAAAATTAATTCAAACACACTGACAATATATGTATTTATCATGTCAAAATTAATTAAAGAACTATTCAATTAATTTTCACTCCACAGACCATGTTGGACTTGAGGCCCATTACCACTAGTTGCTGCAGCTCATAGTGCTTGTCTCACTAGTATCAGCTTTGGCATCAACTATTTTTCCTCGTGATGTTCAACACCTGTCTCGTGCTTTCTATTTGACTCATCTTCCAAGGATGTTGGCGTATAAACACAGGGCTTATGCTATGGATGACATGTTTTGTCCTTCAAGGGTGTGTCATGAATTTGGCCAAGTCAAGTGGTCAATCTTGTCATCGGAGCCGTCACTTGTGATTTTAAACAGCCTGATTTCAGGCCTGGACTGTATCATAACAGTCTGAATTTCCTCCCAAATCACAACATACAGTCTCCCTGATAGGAAGAGGAAGATAAGGACTCAACAAGAGGCAAACCAAACCACCTTAGCACTTGAAGGATTATGTCTAAGGGATTTTGGTACCAAATCCATTATTTTGTAGTGCTCCATTCTGTTATGAGCAGTAGTGCTTGATTCTGTTAGGAGGAGTAGTGCCTTATGCTTTTATAATTCTGTTATTTAGTGCCTTAGAGATTCTGTTATTAGCTTTTGTCTTGTAGCATGCGCATATAACTATATATAGGTGGTGTATTATTAGAAGGAGATGTGAAGAATATAAGCAAATTTCCTTCTGTCTCTGTCTTAAGCTTCTTACCTCTGTGTCTCTGCATTCTGTTTTTATCCTCTGTTCATAACACTCCCTCTCAACCCAAGCATTTTTTATAGGCAACTTGCCTTGTTGCAACCATTATCTCTGCGTGTAACTAACTCAACTATCAAATTATTCTATCAAACTAACTATATGGGTTAGCAATGAATCTCAAGCTTGACCCTGAAATTCGATCGTATTTCTTTCTTATGTTTTTTGTTTTCCAGGTAATATGAAATGAAAAATACATTGTTTTTGGCATGAACAAAGAATAGGCAGCAGCTTATACCCTGGTGAGTGTAAAACCAATTTAGGATTGGAGACCAGATTTTTTGGCAGTAAAGAAACTGGGTTAGCACATTTCCAAGTGGAATTATTTTGAGGGACTAAGGAATGATATTGGCAAAAGTTTGGCAGGGATCACAATTTAGTTGCCAAGACATTGTGTAACTGTAAATGTAAACTAAACTATTGTATGGAGCCAAATGGTTCTCTCCTTAGTACTGTTGTAGACTAAATTTGCTTTCTACTGAGAATATGGAATGGAGCAAGAAAAGCAGTATCAAAGCTGTCCTCTATGTATCTATGCAATTATCTGATTCAGCTTCTTATTTTGATTATTTTCAACACAATTGAAATACATTTACTGTAAACTGGTTGAATTGATGCTCATTAAAAATTTCCATACTACAATTATCAGAATGACTAGTATAAATTTTGTAAATGGTCTTACATGTGGATTGTGTACAGGATAACATGCCAAAGGAAATTGCTGACTATTTAAATAAGATGGGTGCGAGAATACCAAACATAAAGCCTGGGAAGGCTACCATAGAGTACCTCTCCAAGGTTCAGGCATCCACACGATTTTGGGGTATGTTACTGGTGAATGGCCTGTATTTTCCAGTTACATGATGTTAATTCACTACCCAGTGGAAAATTTGCAGGGGGGCTATTGTTAAGTGTTCTGGCCACTGCATCAAGCGTTCTTGACCACTATTTGCGGCGTGTCAATGCTGGATTTGCTATTGGTTTTACATCAGTTCTAATTATTGTAAGTGCAAGGAGGATTCTTGTAATTATACTTTGCATGCAAACTTATAGGTAACACCACATTATCAGGCAAGAAATTCATGCCACCTGCACTTCCCTGGCTTGAATTGCTTTTTATGTAATTCCAATTTTGGGAGCACATAACTGGCATGTCACTAGTATTGGTAGTATCTTACTGATTTATAGTTTCTATTTTCATCACCCAAAAAAAGAAATAAATGATTTGCATTGGGTATAAGGGGATTTAGTTGAACAGTTTTCCTTCTACAAAAAAAAAATGGAATTGGTTCAAGAGTCATACTTATATACAGTACTGAAAATTTGAAAGACTTTCTTTAAACATAATACATAAACCATCAAATTCTTTGTTCAACTTCCTAGTCTGTTGTATAGATTCACTTAGTCCTTGGTTTTATTGATCCAGGTTGGTTCCATTATTGAACTCAGAAGATCATATCAAGCATATAATGTGATGCCAAGCTTGAGCAATGCTTTGAGACGATATGGCGTATAACTTTGGGAAAAGCCATGCTGTCACTCCCCTGAGCCAATTTAATTTGAACCTCTGGGATAACTTTGGCCAACGTTGTATGTGGTAAGTAGTATAATTTTTCTGTCCACAGATTTTTCAATTCTGGTACTTATAATTGATCAGGACTGCCTATTGTCAAACAAATTTTCAGGAAGTTTGGATTTTCGGGGACATTAAAGTTTACAGTGTCTAAGAATATTGAGGTTAGCTAGTGGTGTGTTGCTAGTGAGGAGGTGGTACACGCTGCCTGCCGATAATGACAGTAGCTGATTCAGAAGCCTCATCTTCTGGTTTATATCTCTTTGATATTTGTTTTATGGATTTAGGAAAATAATTATTTAGGTTATAGTTGTAGCTACAGCAGAAATTTGTACAGGAAATTCTCCTGTTATAGACGTGCTCTGTAATATAAAAACGAGGTGTTTGTATACAGGAGGTTAAATGCCTTGATAGCGAGTCGTTATCCCCAAAAAATGGCCTAAATGGTAGGCACTGATACACTAACAAAAAATTCAGTGTAGATTATAGGCTCCTTTCCTTATTGAATTTTGAGGACCTGTTTTGGTACCAAGAGACTGGAAATATGATTAAGCATCACATATTGCTATGATTATGTGCTTCTGGAACTTATTTATAGAGTTTGATGGCTGACCTGATAGTGTGCAAACACTTGTCATATTATTATGTTATGTACTTTTAGTTTTTGTAGTATTACAACCTTCCATGATTTTGTATGCCTCCTTTCTTTTCTGTTCTATTTTAAATCAAGGTATTAAATTACTACATTTCAGAACTAGTTCAGATAAGTTCCCAAGTATATGTTGTCTTGCTTATAAAATGTAGCTTGAAGGAAGCATCATATAGTGGAGGGGGAAATATTACATTCAAAGGATCTCTTGGAGAGGGTACTTACTTAAAGAGAAGAATCTTTCAAGGACAGTCCATTTTAGCCAAGTTGCCTATCCACTTCATTTATTCTGTAAGCTATCACCTCTATTAAAATTTCTGGAAAATGTGTACATATCTCTATCCTCAGGTTTGAAGCATGATAGGGAGGTTACATGCTCATGTCTTTCAAAATCTTAAATTGTTAGCTAAAGGCACATGAATTGTTTTCTATTTGTATATTTCAAGCACAAGAAATTATAAAGTGGTCCAGGGCCACCACTGTTTATGGTCCCAACTAATCTTTATATGACATGTATTCAAAATTTTCAATTTACAAGGAAAAATTAATAACACTTGATAACATATCATAGGGAGATTAATGGAGACCATGTGATCGAAGATTATCTAATAATTTATCCTCAACACACCACTTTGTGTAAGACCCTTTGGGCTTGAACTAGGAAAAATGCAGAAGCTTACTTGCTTTGCATTGAAATTCAAATTTTTATTAGAAATTATAGTGGCAAAGGTTGAAGTTTAGACCTTCTGGTCATAGAGGCTCTAATACTGTCATGAACCAACTCTCGCAAAGGCAAATGCACCAATGATTTTATGCCTTTACATCTCTGGCCATCAGACTCATCTAACCTAAAATAGCTGTCAATACAGCAGTGTAAATAAAAGTTTACTTAAAAATTGTTTATCTTCCTAGGGAGCTAAATCTAGATACTTATTTGAGGGAAGGGAAGTGAAGTATGTATCTTTCCTTAACCAATGGTATAGTGCACATACTGACTAGTTCACCAAAATCATCATATACAATTTGAGATTCCTATTACCCGCTTTTCTTAGTCCATTTGACACCTGAAATCTGTGACAAATGCAGATGAAATCTGATACAATTCTTCATTGGAACTTGTACTTGACTTCACTTCTACCATCAACAAAACAACGTCTTTACTACTCACTTCCCATGGAATGGATTATCTGTCAAGCGAATTTAGCAAAGTAGTCCTAACAAGTGAGCACAAGGGAAATGCCCCTGGATGGGTTATACATGAAGGTACAATTGAAATGAATGGTTACATTCTCACTGGAATCCATGCTTTGTGCTATAGGCCAAATGCTCCTTCCATGAAATCCAGACCATTTGGTCCTGATCATGCTGTGCCTTCCTCAACTGATTATTTTGTTGTTCTTGGTCACATCACTGTCAAGACTTCTAACTATAAGCCAGATTTTCCAGTTTCTACTTCCTAGCTAGTTAATGGTGAATGCATCAATTGGAAATCTGGTCCTCAAGATTCAAGGATCCTAAGTGTTAAAATTTCTTGGAAACTGAAAAATGGACAGAATCTTGCATTTTCACACCACAATGTGTATGTGGAGAAACCACCAAAGCTAGCATATGGTAATCCAAGCACAGCATTGGAACCTGTGCAGGAGTAGCACATGTAAACTGTTTCTATTAAAGGAAGTTGAGGCTCTGACAACTGAACTTCAGAGGGTTAAGGAAGAGAAAGCACAGGCTCTGAACGATGAAAAGCTTGCTGCTTCTAGTGTTCAAGCCTTATTAGAAGAGAAAAACCTTTATTCATCAGTGAATTGGAGAATTCTAGGGATGAAGAAGAAAATAGTAAAAAGGCAATGGAAAGCTTAGCTTCTTCATTACATGAAGTATCTGCAGATGCTAGAGAAGCCAAAGAAAATCTACTAAACATCCAAGCTAAAAGTGAAAGCTATGATGCCCAGATTGAAGACTTAAAGTTAGTGTTAAAAGCTACTAATGAAAAATACGAGTCCATGCTTGATGAGGCACGACATGAGATTGATGTTCTTGTATGTAGTATTGAAAATTCTAAGAGTGCCTTTGAGAACTCCAAGGCTGAGAGGGAGCAGAGAGAGCTTCAATTAGTCAGCTGCATAAAGAAAATGAAGAAGAGAAGGTGTCCCTGGAAAAAGAAATAAAAAGATTTCTTTATTTGCTTGAAGAAACAGAGGAACAAGCTAATGCCAACAGGGAGGAAGAAGCTCAGTTGAAGGAAAATCTGAAGGAAGTTGAGGCTGAGGCAATCCAACTGCAGGAAGCTCTTAAGGAAACAACAGCTGAGAACATGAAATTGAAGGAGAACTTATTGGATAAAGAAAATGAGTTGCACTGTATGTTTCAAGAAAATGATGAACTCCGAATTACGGAACCTGAATCTATCAAGAAGGTGGACGAGTTATCTAAGTTGCTGGAAGAAGCTACAACCAGAAACCACCACACTAAGGATACTGTTTTTTTAATCAAAATTGAGAATGTTGTTCCTATCTCAGTAACCAAAATTGGCTGCGATAATGTGAACAAACCAAATTTACAGTGTTGAAAAAAAAAATGAAAACCTGTTGTGTAGGAGATAAGGTGAACAAACCATGCAAAAGATTGGATAAATATAGAAACTAAATCAAAACATCAATTACATTAGCTATGTCAAGACAAACCACATTAATGTGTACACATAATTTGCACCTTTCACATACATGGAACAAAATACTATGCAGGGGCATCACATAAGAACCAACTTTAAAAGGATTCAAGAAATATGAAAACCATTAAGAATGCATTTAAGTATGTACCTTAGAGACTAACGAGTGATCTTCTAATTGCAATCATCTCCTGAATGCATATAAGAAATGAATTATTAGGTAACATCCAATGTTCCTGGCAAGTTCCTAGTCTATATGAGAAGTGGGACACATCGTGTTAATTAATTAATACTTACTGCAATGACCTTACCAGAAATCATATGACTTGTTCCATTTAAGCATCTCAACCTAAATTGAAAACCACTGTTAATTAAAAGGGCAGTGCAGTGAGAAACAGAACATGTAAGGGAGTTCATGCCATTCACTCACCGTATTAAAACCGCAACTGGTCGTGAACCATGCCCATGCTCAAACTAAAGATAAAACCAGATAACATGGGTCTCCTACAATTTTCAAAGAATCTGGTTAAACAAAACTTCATCGCAGGAACATACAAGTTACCCTAATGGCATTAGGGTGTGTAGCAATGTGTACAGCAACTCAAAGTCCACGAAATGGTCTATGTTGACATTGCTCACAGAATCTCAATGCCAAATAAACCATTCGTGGTACGTTCCCAAATACTAAGCATTCTAAACCCTAATTAGGGCACCCAAACAAGCCGCAAATATACACGGTGATAGACAGCGTGACTGATGGAGGGGGCGAGAGCTTCCTGTAGTGACGACGTCGAAGGAGCTGCAGTGGAGAGGTGAGGGAAGGAGCTGTGGTGGCGCGGGCGCAATGCGGAGGGAATTAATTAATAATGTTCCCAATAACGACGACGGTCTTAAACGAAAGACCCGTGATGTCTCTTATCATTTTATTTACAATTTTACCATTAACATATATTTTATTTTAAGATGATTCTTTATAGTCTTAAAATACGTTAAAATACAAATTATTTAGTCTTTTTAATTAAAAAATATCATCATCTTATATTTTAAAATGATCTCTAATAAACATTTTATAATGTACGTCATAAAATCATAATATTTTAATAGTGATGATTAAATTAAATTAGTGAATATATTGAAATATATCATAGATTTAGTTCCTCAAGCATTACCCTCTTTTCTAATAATCCTTAAACTAATGAAATTATATAAATAATTCCTATAGTATTGAATATCAATCAATTTAACTAAATTGATAGATTTTACTAACATTGGGACCAATTTGAACAATTTTATAATGCTTAAAGGTCTTTGTAACATGATTTTTAATACATTAGAGACTATTTATATAATTTCATTAATTTAAGGACTATTTAGGAGAAAGGATATACTTCAAGGATCAAATTGACAATTTATTCCAGCATATTGCCACTCTTATATATGAATATAAAATAATAATAATATTGAAATTTTATTTAAACCCAAAATACAGTGACAACCCTGTCGTTTGGATTCTTGAATGGATGAATATGGAGCATTGCTTTCAACCGAATGAAGTTAGTGCGATGGGTATTTTATTTTATTTGTTTATAATATTATCATTTTAATTTATTATTTTCTAACTATATAAATTGTTATGTTTAGCTTAATGAGAAAGTGGTTAGAATGAGCACTGCCATGGATTTATTCCTTTGGTCACTCAATGAGTACAAAGAAAGGCTAGAGGACGAAGCTGAAACTTTATGGAAATACAAGTTTTTAGGAGCACGCTGAGAGCTTTTTTGGAAATAGGAAGCTAGAAACAATTAGTGTTTACCTTTTTTGATGTGTCGAGCGTTAAAGTTGTGTTTGGATGAGAAAATTTAACTAGGTAAAATATTTCACCAGAGATATTAAATTGCCTTTCAATAATCTAATATGTTTGGATGGGATATTTTAAAAGTAATTAAAATATTGTCATTTTTACAAAGTATTTTAATATACTAATTTAAGAGAATTTGAAATTCTCATTAAAAAGCAAAGAAATTAAAATTCCTCGTAACCCTCCCTCAGCACACCACAACGAGTGTTCTCTCTCTCATTGCACGCACACCACGAGCTCTCTCTTCCTCTCAGCACACCATCACAAGCTCTCTCTCTTTCCCTCTCAGCAGCGTCACGAGCTACCACTCCCTCTCCGTGGCTTTTCTTCTTCTCACTGGTAAGTTCCTCTCTCCCTCACTCATCTTTGTTTTTTTTTCTTTTTTCAAGTTTATGTTTGTTTGATTTTGATTTCATTTTTGTAGTTATAAGGGTTGCTTGATTTTTTTTATTTATGTTTCGTTTTCTATGAGATTGAAAGCCTATATTGAAAGCCTATAAAGGATGCACAAACCACTGCCACCAACTCTGGATCCGTTTGTTTTATGAAGCATCTCTTCTTATCTAAACAACAATTTCATGATTGCAACTTCCACTTTATGTTGCCCATCATTATAATTATTTGCGTTATGGGCAGAACAGACCCTATTGCTACCATGGACTGCAGACATGTCCTATTGCTTCCTTTAAAATTTGTCCAACTTTGCTTTCCATTTTTTGGTTTTGGATCTCTTTTTAGTTTATGTTTTTACTAAGCATTTAGTCCTTTTAATTTTTTGAAATTGTTGTAGTCCAACTAAATTGTTCCAAGTCAACATAAATTAATTGAGCTCAATCCAATCTTTGACGTTTTGGTCCTTAAAATTGAGTTTCTCCTTGTGAAACGTTTGCAACATGCAAACTTGCCAAATGACAATGGCGAAGTGAAAGAGAGGTATAGAAAACTTGGAGAGTAAAAGGGGACCACAGGGAATATACACAAAGATAGAGCACTAGATAGTGGACCTTGGAGAGTTACAAGTGATTAGGTTGCAATTTATAACAAGCACACTTACTCTTTTGAGTAACTTCATGAGTGCATGGTGACTAGGTTCTACTGCAACCTTTTGTGAACCAAGGCTTTCCATGTCATGCCTTCAATTCATTAGGAGTCGCCCACTTGGTAAAAATTGGTCACTAATCAGAGTAGTGGCTGGTTGGGTAGTTAACAACACCTCCTTGAAGCAAGTATGAACAAGTTTACCCTCTTCTTAAGGCACATGATTTTGAAAATGTTATTTTGTTTTGTATAGCTCTACTCAATGAAACTCATACCTCAATGACAAGAGTTCTCGATCTCACCAAATTATCAGACTGGTGCGTGTGCCTTCCCCCTTGCTTGCTTAGAGCATTGTGTTGTCTATATCTTGTTGACTTTTGTTATTGGAATTGTAACCTTGCAGACAATTGAAAGTTCTGCCAGAGAATTCATGGGTAAAAGCAGCTCAACCACCTTAGCTGCTAGTGTGGTATGTTTAACATTTTAAGTTCTTCCTCTCACTCGACATAAAATGTTTAGATCATTTTACTATTATTTTTGTTTCTTTTCTCTGCAGAATTTTGTTGATTTGGCAGGGAGTGAGCGTGCATCTCAAGCATTATCAGCTGAGTCCAGATTGAAAGAAGGCTGTCATATAAATCGGAGTTTACTCACTCTTGGAACAGTTATTCGTAAACTTAGGTTGTCCCCTTCTTTCTTAGCCTATGGTGTCTACCTTCTTTATTCAGCTTCTAATATTGTTAGCAAACCTACATCTGGATTGTTTAATTCAACTGTAAGTCATATGGATGCCTGCCTCTTATTTTATTGTTGATTAATTAATCATATCTTCATTGTTTATGACTTCACAACCTGTCAGGCTACAAGGTTAACTTTGTATTTTCTATGCAAGAACTGACTAGCTTATTTTTTTTCTTTTCGCCACTATCAGATTGAAATTATTGATTTCATCATGGGCTCATAGCAGTAAAATAGCCTTTCTTTCAAAAAAGAGAAAAAGAGCATTAAGATAGCCTTCTTTTATTAATTATAAGATATTGAATTCCTTGTATAGGGTTGAATATTAGTTAATGTTAACTTTACCAGTAAATAAAAATTTGGGTGAAGAAGCAAGACAGATATTCATATTATGTACCTTGTGTTCTGACTAATTAGAAAGAGCTTTTCACTGTATAATTATCTGATGGGCTACACTTTCTATGAAGTTGTTCAAATGTAAAATTCAGTAGTTTCTATTGGCTGACATCATGTGCTTGGATTCAATAAAGGAAGACAAGGACACATCAATTACAGAGATTCTAAGTTGACGCGCATACTGCAGCCTTCCTTAGGTGGCAATTCTAGAACATCCATCATTTGCACTTTGAGCCCTGCGCGGAGCCATGTTGAGCAAACTAGAAACACTCTTCTTTTTGCTTGTTGTGCAAAACAAGTGACTACTAAAGCACAGGTTAATGTAGTGATGTCTGATAAGGTATTGGTCAAGCAGCTGCAAAAAGAGGTAGCCAGATTAGAGAGTGAGTTGAGAACTCCTTGTCCTCCTTCCACCAATTGTGATTGTGCAGCAATGTTGAGAAAGAAAAATCTCCAGATACAAAAGGTCATAATTTGCTCTCTCTCTCTTTTTTTAATTCATATGATATTTCACTTTATGTTGATTGTGGACATATCTAGACGTGGGACTTTGAAGATATTGATTTAGAACTTTTGGTGCATTAACCTCCATTTTCTGGTTAATTGTC
The DNA here is from genome assembly GCF_000004515.6 of Glycine max. NCBI lineage: Eukaryota > Viridiplantae > Streptophyta > Magnoliopsida > Fabales > Fabaceae > Glycine > Glycine max. Next base: position 30,128,095 of record NC_038245.2, read on the forward strand.
CATTTGTCTTGATGAACAATACTTGTGTCATAATATCTAAAATTGGTTTCACCATTTTCTTAGATTTTGTATCATACCTAAAGTTGTATGATTGGTGCTTAGTGATACATCTTCCACCCTTGTGCATGTTACATTTTTGTTACTCCTTGGATGTTGATAATATGGGTTTCAATTATTCAGATGGAGAGGGAGATTAGGGAGCTTATTGAGCAACGTCATCTTGCTCAATCTCAGATTGAGGATTTGATGTGCATGGTTGGAAATGGTCAGAAATCTAGAAAAGTAATTTCTATCTCCTAATTAGTGAACTTATATAAGAAAATTATGCCTCTGAATTTGGTTTCCTCTCCTTATTATTCAATTTGGCATTAATAAATTGTGCTAATATGCAGGAAAGGATGGACACCTAGGAAGATGATGATTCAATATCAGAGTCATCAAGCACTTATCCTTTTGATTTACGCATTAGAGAATTCAACAATCCTCACTACAACAATGAAAATAGTGAAAGTAGTCCTGATAGTAAGTTTTTTCTTTTCTTCCCTTTGCCAGTAGTAAGTAGGCTGATAGAAGTTTATAGTTAATACCATTCAAGAGTAGAACCGCATCATATTTAGTCATTTGATAACTTTTTTTTGTACAGAACACCCGATGCTGCAAAGAAATTCAAAGTGTTGAATTGGAGGAATCAAGTAGAGATGACCTTGAATATGCTGATCCATCAGTAAGTAACAACGGGGTGTTGGCATTAACATTGTATGGAGAGGAAAATGTAATAAGCCAGGAGATACCGACCCCTGTGAATGAAGATAGGGAAGAGAAACAGAACCAATTAACATATGGTGTGTTGGAGCAGAGACTCGATGATTCACAATTGAGTAATGATTCTCCTATGACTATGTCAGAGACAGTGCCAAATTGTAGGAATCTTAAATTACTAAGGAGCTGGAGTTGTAGGGAATATTACACAAGTAGTTCTCCTGAGAAAGCGGGAGTAATGGAGAGGACTCCAGCCAGTAGTTTTGAAAAATGCTTCCCTGGAAGATTATGTCTTTCCTCTTGTGACTTATATTATCCTAAGAAAGCTGCCTAGTTGAGCTCATATTTTCACTATAGTTATTTGTCTTTCCTCTTGTGACTTATATTATCTTGTTTCTTCTCCCCTAAATGGCAGTATTGGATGTTAATTATTCAGGTTCCTCGACCTTTTACACTTGATGATGAATGAAGATTATGGAATGAAGAACATTATTATTTTTTTTAATTTGGACCTTGTAATTCTTGTTTAAGATCTTTATTTGGAACTTGATTAATTAGGACCTTGTAATGCTTGTGTTGATTCGTGTTTATGCGTTGGTGCGTTATTAACAATTTGATGCGTTATTAACAATTTGAATTTTCTTCCCGTACGAACAAAGAAATTAATATCATTTGAATTTTGTACGAGATAATTGTCCTTAAATTACATAATTATTTAATTTTAATATATTTTTTAAAATTATTGCAAGATTAGGTAATTAATTTTTTAAACAAGAATAAAGAATTACATATCATTCATCTTTTAATTTTGTAGTATTGTTTAATCCAATTTTTTTTGTGTTACTACAAGAATATTGTATAAGATTCAAAATTGTTTAGCATTAAAATTATTTTGATTATTTAACTATTAAATATTTAAAAAATTTATTTTTATATATTTTATAACATTAAATTTATTTTGAATATTTAACTATTTAAAAAATGACTCATGTTTATTTTCATTCAATATTAAAATTTTAATTTTTAAATAAATATTTGAAAATGAAAATTTGAATTTCATTGAAATTGAATTACTTTATCCAAACAAGGTAATTAAAATACAAGAAATTGAATTGCCTTATCCAAACAGAATATTTACAAAATGAAAGGAATTTAAATCAAGGCAATCAAAATGTTGTGAATTTGAATTTCCTAGAAATCTTTAAATTCCTCATCCAAACACATGGTAAATGTATATTTTGAAATTCCATAATATTTGTTTACCCTTTTTGAGCCTCATTAATTTTGAGTCAATTTACCTGAGTGGGTTGATGAGTGATGGCCAGCATGGGGTACCATAATCTATGTGATGGTTTGGAATTATGGTGTTGTATTCAGGAATTGGGATGAATTTGAAATATATATATATATATATATATATATATATATATATATATATATATATATATATATATATTGACCGCCTATTTTATGTGTGCTATTACTACTGATTTGAAGTACCATGTTTATATAGCAAAATTTACCATGTAGATCAATATCAAGGGTTATTCACATGTCAAAATTTCATAAAAGATTAATGGTAAATTTTATCATTTAATTTTTATTATTTTATGAATTTTATCACCTATATTTTACTTTTGCAAATTTTTCACCTAAGTTTTTTTTTACATTTTACTATTATTGTTGTTTCAAAAAAAAGTTAAAGATAAAATAAAATGTTGTTTTATTACCAACATGATGATAAAATGCACAAAAAATAAAAATTTGAATGGTAAAATTTGTAAAAAAACAAACTCGAAGGCTAAAATTTGTAAAATAATAAAAGTTGGACAGTAAAATTTACAATTAAGTTTTTCATAAACAACAATAGCAATTTGTAACACTTTCTTATGTATTAATCTCATGACATTCCTTTTATATAACCTCTCAAGGGTTATCTTGGCAGCAATATCATATTAACCATGTATCATTTACATACCCTTAAATGATTGAAATACAAGTAACATGATACATGGAATAAAAAGAAAATAAAAGTAACTTCAATGCAACCTCAAAAAATTCAACCTCATAAAATAAGAAATATGTTTCTACTTATTTGGTGCTTCAACACTTCATTGTCATTGTCAATCTCCTCCATATCAATTTGTTCAACACGAGTATGAGTGTGAATCTCTCCTTTGGTGAGAAGGTTTATTCGTTCCCACCAAAACCACCTAATATTGTGAGTGCAAACCCCAAATGTGTATCCTTCTAGGATAAGGTGTTGAGTAAAACACTTGTGCCCAAGTTGGAGGAAAAAAATCTTATTGCCCAAAATCTTTTCAGGATCAAATTTGAAGATGGAAATTGATCAAAGTCATGTTGTTTTATAGATGAGACTGTCATGCAAATGTTTAGGGCCCATGGTTGGATGCAATCATTGTAAAGTTGTTGGGAAAATCTATGGGATATGTGCCAATGAAGGAATCACTGAAAAGTGTGTGGAATTGGCCATGGTTTCTTTTTGGTCAAGTTTGATCTGTCGGAGGATAGGGAGAATATTATTTCTAGAGGATTATGGTCTGTGGATAATGTTTGATCGTTACTTGGCAGTGAGAGAATTGTTCTCAATTTTGTTGTTGTTGAGGTTGGTATTGATAAAACCTTGGTATGGATTTGCTTTCCAAGCCTTGGGATGAGTACTATGATAAGAGCGTTCTTTTAGCACTAGCGACAGCGGTTGGAAGATCGGTTAAAGTTGATATGATGACACTAAATACATCAAGTGGAATGTTCGCGCGCGTGTGTGTAGACGTCGAGTTGCACCAACCAATGGTTGGCAAGTGTGGTTCAAAAACTCATGGTTTAAAGTTGAGTATGATGGTTTGCACCTCTTATGTGTAATCTATGGAAATTATGGCCATTTAGCTCATGAGTGCCCAGAGAGGACAACAATGGAAGCCCCTGGTGATATAGCCTAAACAATGGTGATGGTTGTTGTGTCCAACGACAACAAAAGGAAGCTGGGCTAGAAAAATCCTAATGCATAAATTAGTGACATTAATGACATAGAGAAGGGACTTCGTGGTGATTGGCTAATAATTATAAAGCATAAAAGGGGGTTGAAATTTGAGGGTAATGATGGGTGTAGAAATAAAAACAATTGGGTATGGAATATAAGTCATAATGAGGGGGAAAATAAGTATGCGATATTACATGATAACAAGGAAGATATTTGAGGAGAGATAACTAGGGAGAATGAAGTTGCACGGGGGGCTATAAAATAGAAGATTTGGAGGATATTGTTGTTGGAAATAATCAAAATAATGAGAACTATATGGTGGGTCCCTTTCCAAGTAAATTGGAGAGAAAAAAAGAATAAGCAATTATTGGAGGAAGAGAAGGTTGCAATGTTGAAGGCTAGACTTGTTGTCATGTCAATCTTGAAAATGGTCTTTGAAAAAAAAAATGTTAACGTTAAAGCTGGGGGAAAAATTTACTTATTGAGTGATGCTATTGACTACCAAAATCCACAGGTTGAAGATCTGGTCATGGGTGATGGGTTAGATAATGTGATGGAGAGTGAAAGTTTGTGTGGAGAGGTTACACTTTAGGAGGAGCCACCAAACATAAATCTCTCTAATAAGGAAGGGACTTTGAATTCAAATTTGGAGAATATTGTGCCTAAGTTAAATCAAACCAAGTCACTAGAGTTAATGATGATGTTATGAAGAGTGGTCGATTGGACCCTACTATATGTTGAGTTGTTGAGGTTATAGTGTCCCTTTTTCTCTCTACATATAGTTATCATGATTTGTTTCAATGATTTCAATATTTTAGCTTGAATGTGGGAGGGGTGCTAGGGAGGAGAAATCAATTCCACTTGAAAGAGATTGCTCTGATGAACAACATTGACTTGCCAAAATTTTTATGACTATAATTTGATTAATTTGGACAATGTCAGGGCTTGCTTCCCTTGGCATAGGAACATGGTTGGTATGAACTCCATTCACAAAGGGCTTCATAGGGCCCTTTATGATAGTTCCTCTAGATTAACCTTCCCTAAGGCAATGATTGAAGTCCTTCAGAGAGCTAACTTTGATCATAATCCCCTTCTACTTCATTATTATGGATTTCCCCAATCTCGTGGGGAGAGGCCATTTAGATTTATTATCGCTTGGTGCACCCATGGGGACTATCAACATGTTGTTTGTAATGCTTGGCACATATATGTGGATCATGTATTAACCTCTTTGGACCATGTGATGGGAGACTTTATTATTTTCAATAAAGATACGTTTGGTAGCATTTATCGCTGTAAAAGAGAGCTCCAAGTTAGAATTAAAGGCTTGGAATGCTTTTTAGAATTTGTAGACTATGTGAGGTACTGGAATCTGTATCAAGAATTATCGAGAGAGTATGATCTAGTTATCTTTGAAGAGGAATATGTGGTTCTAAGAATCATGAGAGCATTGGATTAAATTTGGCAATAAGAACACAAGTGTCTTCCATACCTAAAAAATTATTCTATGCAAAAGGAATAAGAATCGTGGCTTGTTCTTTTTCTCTAGAGATTGGTGCATTGATGATGATACTCTTCATAAAGAAGCATGGGCTATCTTTAGCTCCCTTTTTAGTGATACTGAGTGGATTCAGTCTATGTGTAGTTTGAATTCCATGGCCTTTCTGAATGATGAAGTGGTGCAAGCCCTTCTTTTTCCAATTTCCAAGTAGGAAGTGTGTAAGGCACTCATAAGCATGAAATCCTATAAGTCCCCAAACCTTGATAGGTTTTAACCCATCTTCTACAAGATGTATTGGGAGATTATTGGTGATGATGTTTGGAAGTTTGTTAGGGATGCTTTTGTGAAAGGTATGTTCAATCCCAAAGCAATTGAGATTTTAATTGTGCTTATCCCTAAGATTGACAATGCCAAGCGTATGAAATATTTCATACCTATAAGTTGTTGTAATGTTATTCATAAGTTGATTACCAAAGTGCTTGTGAATAGACTATTGCATTTTTCTAGATGATTTGGTCAATCCCAGGCAGAGAAGCTTCATCCCTAGGAAGGGCACCACTGATAATGGCATTATCCTTTAGGAGATAATTCATTATATGTCCAAGTCTTGAAAAGAGAAAGGTGATGTGGTTTTCAAATTGGATCTTAATAAAGGCTATGATCAGGTTGATTAGATGTTTCTCCAATGGGTTCTCATTGATTTTGGCTTCCCTTGTATTGTGAGCTTAATCATGCATGTCATCTCCTACTCATCCAGACCTTCTTGTGAAATGGCAAGCGCTCTAATTTCATTATTCCTAGGAGAGGTTTGCATTAATGGGATCCCCTTTCCCCTTACCTATTTGTTATGTGTATGGAGCGTTTGGGGTACATGATTAAGGATGCTGTGGATAAAGGTGATTGGGAGCCTATCACGTTGAGTAGGAATGGTCCTAAGCTCTCCCACCTATTCTTTGTTGATGATGCGTTCCTTTTCACTAAAGCAAAGCTTTCTCAGATGCGTGTAATGCCTAAAATTTTACATTAATTTTGTGTAGCTTTGGCTCTCAAGGTCAGCCTTGAGAAATCTAAAGCCTTTGCTTCCAATAGGGTTCCTAGAAGAAAGTAGATCAAGCTCTCCAATGTCTCTTTTATTTGTTTCTCTAGCAACATTGGGATATATCTTGGCTTAAATATTGTTCATGGTCGGGTTACCATGAACCATTTTGATCCTTTATTGGATAAAAATCAAAGTGTCTTGCTTCTTGGAAAGGCCATCTATTGGGGAGGGCTAGTCATGTGGTGTTGGCTAATTATATGCTTTCTTCTATCACTACTTATACCATGCATATGAAATGGGTGCATCAATGAGTCTACCAAACTCTTGACAAGATGACAAGGAGATTTATTTGGAGTGGTAGCATGGAGCGTAAGGTTCATCTTGTCAACTGGAAAGTGATCACTAGGAAAAGGAAACAAGGAGGTAAGGGTGTTTGTATTGCTTGCTTCTAGATGTTTCCCTCCTTGGAAAATTCATTTGGTACTTGTATCACATCTTCAATAAGTTTTGGGTTCAACTTGTCTTTGCCAAGTACCCTTAGGATTAGTTTGAGGATCTCTTCTCTTACAAAGGTTCGTATATTATGATGTCTCTCTCTCTTACGCTTTTGGTAGGGATGATAGTAGTTTCTAGTATGATTCTTCGATGGGTAATTCACCTTTGGCCATCAAGTTGAGTATATTGATATTCGTGATGTTGAAGTGAAGGTTGGAGATGTTTATACATCTAATAAGTGGGATTTTAGCAACCTTTATATTGAAATCTTGTCTGGTACCAAAGATTATTTAGCAAGAATGAGGTTGATCCTACATTATGCAAGTTCGGATTTGATTGTGTGGTTTGGAGACATCTTAGGTGAGTACATAGCTAGTTTAGGTTATCATTGGTTGCTTAACCAACCCTCATGTGATATATCAAACTCATGTACTTGGGATTGACACCTTTTTTTTCAAAAAAACATGAAAAATCTTCATTTGGTAGCTTGGCCATCAAGTTGTTCCCTCTAGGAGCTTCCTCCATACAGGTGCACCATCAATGATGACCTTTGCCCTTGTTATGGAATTATGAATGAAGATGTTGGTCATATCCTTTGGTAGTGTGGTATGCTCATAATGTTTGGAATTTCTTTCATACCACCTTACCCCCCGTGGATGCCATGGTCTCTAACTAGTTTGAGTGGGTGCAACAACACATATGTGTGGTGGGGATCGTGTTCCCTATTATGATTTGGGAAATTTTGAAGACTCGGAATGAGGCTACATTCCAAAATCGCATCCTTACACTATCGTCTCTCACGTTAGTACGTTCGTGCAAAGTATCCAACGGGCTTTTCGCTTAAACAGAGACTTATCAGGGCCTGCCATTAGACATAAGTGAGCATTTTATGTGAGAAGTAGTGCTAGTCAAGTGATGCTTCATATTGATGGGAGTTGCATTTTGAATCCAGGGTTTGCTGGTTATAAAGGGCTGGTGAGGAACTCCAATGACATATTCATGTATGGCTTTTTCGATGATATTGGGGTGCAGGTATTCTGAAAGCGGAGCTTATGGCTATGCTTGAAGGCTTGAAAATGGTATAGGACATGCATTGTGACAATGGCTATTTGATTCCATAAATGTTGTTGATATGGTCAAGGAGGGTCTTCCTAATTGCCATCAGTATGCTTCCATTGTTCTCAGCATAAGAGATTTCTTAAGGGAAGATTGATGTTGGAGTTTAGACACTCGTTGTGTGAGGGTAACTCTGACACAAATTTCTTGGCCAAAAAGGGACCAAATTCTGGAGTATGGTTTACGGAGGTGGAGAACTTTCCCATAAATTTGCATCAGTATCTACTAGCTAATGCTTTGAACATTCCCTTATTGCGTTTGTAGTTTGTTGGTTTTGTTTTTCCCTTTTTTAGCTCCCATTGCCATTTTTTTCAGCTTGATTTTTAATATAATTTTTCTTAGTTGCATTTTTGGTTTCTTAGGTATTGTATTTTGCTATTTTACTTTCCCGGGTTTCAATTGTGCCAATTAGGTCTTTAAGATATTATAATTGTTTGATTTTAGTCCCCAAATAGCCATTATGATATTTGTTGAAACTAGATCCACACTTTATTGAATTCTCTTGATGAAGTCTAGATTGATATTTCATTTTGATATAATGTGATAATTGTTATACATACTTAGTTTGTACATTTAAATTACATAGCAATTATCTAATTTCTTCTATTTTAATGCTTCTTTTGACTTAAAAAGGTAAGAATTTAGCTTTTTCTGGGTTTTTAACTCGAGAATGATAAAGTTAGTGAATTTACAGTGTTTTGGTTCTACTTTTTGTAGACTTTTGACTTAACAATAGAGATTTAGAAAGATGTTGAAGAATTAGAGCAAGTCGCCAATGCACACTCAGCATGTGAAGCAAAGCTGGAAGCCAGTTGTATCGAGCATGGGCGTTAAGCGCACGCTTGGAGGCTTAGCACGTGATCACTTAAGACAATTGTACTTTGCATGTGCACCCAGCGTGCACATGCAGACTTAGCGCATAGTCATTTTTGAAAAGCATGAATGTGCAACGTTTTGAAGATCATAAAAGGGTGACACTGTGCTTTTGGAGAAGGTTGGTTAGCAAGGTATGAAATAGATCAAAACACTCATTTGGGAGCTCTTTTTCTTCCATTTGCTTTGTTCCATCTTTTGTTTTTGAGCCTCTCATGACTATGAGGGGATAAATTACCTATTGTTAGAGATTTGGATATCAAACAATCTTTGATATAATGATCTTTACTATTTGTTTAATGTTATTTCAACATAATTTCTTCCTTTCTAAGTTTATTGCCTTGTTTATGGTTTGATCATCCTTTCACATGTATGTCATAGGGTTTAATCATTGGGAAATGTTTATACCCTAAGAACTTAAAGGAGTTTCTAGGTAACCTATGTCTAAGGATAGAATAGTATTATTTAGCCTTATTTATGCATCTTTATTCTTAGCGCAAATTACTAGGTTTAGATCTTAAGATATTAGGAGTGAAATTAGGTGGTTTAGACTCTTTCACATGAGGAATCATGGTTAGAGTAGTTTAGTTGATGAAGGTAATAGTTGAAATAACTTTAAATGATGAAAAATCCTTAACACTGTATCAAGAATAATTTTAGTAGGCCAAGCACTCGACATTTCCCCAAATATTTGCACTAAATACCATTTTCCACCTCCAAATGTTTGTTTTCTTGTCTCTTGTATCTTGCTCTGCTTTCTATCCATTATGGTTGAAGTTTACATTTCGACACTATCACTTTGAAAAATATTTAGTTTTAGTCCTTCATTCGCTTAAAATTCAATATATACAACTCTTGATACAATCAAAGTCTTCGTGGATTCAACACTTGGTCTTATGGTTTTAATAATACTTTGAGAAATTGGTACACTTGTTTAGGAGTTAACATAGTACAACTTCATCTCTTCTTAACACTTCTTCACAGCTTCATGCATTTTGAAGTTTGACTACTTCAGAAAGACTTTAGTAAAAGTTTATTGCTGGTGTTTTAGTGTTCTATCCATGGTTAGACTAAGTTGTTTTCTTTAGTCTTTCAATCTAATTCTTCCCATGAACAACTTTATCTTCCAATAATTATGCATCTTCTGATGCAGTTAGTTCTTCCTTTCTGAAGCGCACACAAGATAGTAATTTTTGCAAAGTGAAGGACTATTCAGACTTTAGTCTTGTGATTTTGTTTAAGTGATTCAATCTGAGTCTTTTTGAACTATTATGATGTTCAAAAACTCAAACTCTGCATAGCTTCATTCTGAACCATGATGTTCTTCATGTAGTCTTTGATGAATATTTTATGTGAGGCCTTGTTGTCAGTATTTTTCCAAGAATTAAGTACTTAGAGGGAAGCAAAATTTATCATTTTGATGGGCTTTAAGAATTCTTCCGAATTCTCAGTTCTGATAGAAATTCTCTAAACTTTTATGAGCATCACTTTGAGTGCCTTGGAATGAAAGAACATCTTTGCTTCTCAAATTAATAAACATTGAAACACTTAATTAGAATGTTAACCATCACTTAATTTCATCATCCTTTCAATTTGCATTGCTAATGGTTTGTCATAATTAAAACCAGGGGTATGAATTCAACAGTATCAACTTTGTGGCAGAGGCTAAGACTTTACCACAATAATCCCTACAAGCCATGCCCATCCCAACACCAATCTCTTGTCTTGTATCAACATTAAAATTGATTTTAGCCAACCATTCCATGTTCTGTGGGGATCACAAGGTCAAGTGTAGCTCTAAAGATGCCTTGTGTTATCTTCTTTATCCCAAAAAATTTCCAAAAATGAGCATTGAATGACCTAATGGAGAGGGGTTTGCTTTTTCTCAAAAACCCAGTCGTTTCTCTTCCTCCAAATCGATCAAAGAAGACCAAACACTTGTTAGGTTGAAGTCTCATCTTTTGTTCTCAACCACTCTAAGAGCCATTGATTGGAGGATATGGATGGCTGTATAATTCTCACACCCAACTGGTTCCCAAACCACTCCCTTTTATAACACCCTAATCAAATCACACAAGAATGAAAGGGATCTAGAGACTGTGTAGGTATGAGACTGTATAGTTGAGGATGGCTTAAAGGAATTAATTGGCACTACCTATACCAACAAGATGCATATACTTTTAGGTAGTCCATCATTTAAGAATTTCATAGTTAAGCGTGTCTAGCTTGAAATAGTTATAAGATGGGTAGTCTTCTGGGAAGTTTCTTGGAAAGTGTGTAAGGACAAAACTCGCTGAAAAATTGTGTTGGTTTGCAGGATTAACCATTGATCATGGAAGCAAATAAAGTTGATTTTCAAGGTCTTGAAAAGGGCTACCTACAAAGGATTTTAACCGGTGGAGGGTGGTAAAATGACGTCAATGGGTTTTATTTACAAACTTTTTACCAAAAGGGGTCCCTTTTCAAACATATTTCAGAGGGGGTCTTTTATTTTAGGGGTTTCGTTATTAAGATTGGTGAAACATGCATATCGCCAACTCCAACTGCGAAACATCCTGCAACATCACTGTTCACGCACAGAAAAATCAAAAAGCATTCACGGGCATGTGGGTTTCGCCACCACCATTGGCGAAACCCACTGTGCATGCAAGCACCGTTCATCCCATCCATCACATGGCCATGCATGCATCCATCCCCCATAGGTTCCACCAGTAGAACTAGCGAAATAGGCATGGTTGATTTTTTATTTTAATGAAAAAAAAATTAGACGGAAAAAATTAAATACAATTGTAAGATTGTAGTTAAATTAGGGATGATTCATTTTAATGGAAAAAAATTAGGCATGGTTGATTTTAATGGAAAAAATTTAAACGGAAAAAATTAAATACGATTGTAATTGATTGTATTAAATTAGGGATGGTTGATTTTAATGGAAAAAATTAGGCATGATTGATTTTAACGAAAAAAAATTAGACGGAAAAAATTAAATACAATTGTAATTGATTGTAGTTAAATTAGGGATGATTGATTTTAACGAAAAAATTAGGCATGGCTGATTTTAACAAAAAAAAAATTAGACGGAAAAAATTAAATACGATTGTAATTGATTGTGGTTAAATTAGGGATGATTGATTTTAACGAAAAAAAAATTAGGCATGGTTGATTTTAACAGAAAAAAATTAGACGGAAAAAATTAAATACGATTGTAATTGATTGTAGTTGAATTAGAGATGATTGATTTTAACGAAAAAAAATTAGGCATGGTTGATTTTAACGGAAAAAAATTTAACGGAAAAAATTAAATACGATTGTAATTGATTGTAGTTAAATTAGGGATGATTGATTTTAACAGAAAAAAATTAGACATGTTGATTTTAACGGGGAAAAGTTAAATATGATTGTAATTGATTGTAGTTAAATCAGGGATGATTGATTTTAACGGAAAAAAATTAAATACGATTGTAATTGATGATTGATGTAATATATTTTTAACTTTATTTTGATTGTTTTTTTAAAATTGATATGATTTGTTATAATGGGAAACAATATTTAATTACATCTTACCCTTATTTCATCAGTCATAATGGCGAAACCCAACCCCTACCCTATTTCGCCAGCCACCATGGCGAAACATACTGGATACGCTAGTCCCATTGGTGAAACCCATGCTAGATGATGGGCATGGTATACATTGGTGAAGGGGGATGACGTGGATGAATGATGGTGGGACAATGCATGTGTGTTTCGCCAATGGTAATGGTGAAACCCACATGCACACATGAATTTTAAGCTGACATGTACAGGTTCGTTTTCGTAGATGTAAATGGCGATATAGCTGTTTCGCCATTCCTTTTGGTGGAACCCTTACAAAACAGACCCCCTCCAAAATATGTTTAAAAAGGGACCCCTTTTGATAAAAAGTTTGTAAATAAAACCCATTAATGTCATTTTGCCGGTGGAGGGTTCTGACCAACAAGGATAATGTGTGAAGTGCCATTGCGTGAAGTGTCGTAGTGTGAGAGCCGTCGAAAAGTTGAAAATCAGGGATGTAACACCTTTAACATCATTGCTCCTCCAAAAAGAGATGTCCAACAGTTTCTTCCTCCTCTCCACAACATGGACAAATGGGATCTATAGTGTTAATTTTCCTTTTTAAGTTTGATTTATCAAGTAAGATGTTGCATCATGCTCTCTACACCATGTGTTTTGCATTTATGGGCCACATTCACTTCCCAAATTTGCTTCCAGAGAGCATCACATGAGACCCTAAAGGATGCATCAAATTTGCCGATCTGACCAAGTAGTTCCCATCCTTCAACAAACACCACGAGACTCAGTCGCAGTCAAGGAAGATGCACATGGGGATTTTGAGAATAGCATCTGGTGTTTAGTTTGTGAAGATGTATCTACTTCATCAATACTCACTGGATTCTCGTTGACCCCTTTTCTACCCAAGTTCCTCTACTAACAGAGGTGTCTTTTTGAACACCCCCATTTTTACTTCCTTTTTAATCCTTGTAATCATCGTCTTATTAGAACTTGAAGATTGTAACCAGGTCCCATAGGCCTTACCCTCATCTCCCTCTATCGTTTCTTCTCTGTTATGTTCATCGCACTCCCTTATGACATGGTCTAGCCCACCACAAGCAAAGCAAAAATTGGCTAGGCATTCATATTGGAAGAAAATTTTTTATGCCAACTTGTCCCCTAACTTCACCATCATACCCTTCCTCGGAGGTTTCCTCACATCTATAGACACTTTGATGCACATCCTTCTGCCAAAACAAATCTCACCTCCACCATCCCATTTGGCATAAGTGCCCACTAAGTTCCTTATAAACTTAGCCACCTTTTCCGTTCTTGCCCCTATCGGTAAATCATGATTTGGACCCAGAAAAGGTAGGATGACAAGGTCACCTAATTTGGGTTTCAATCTCTTTTCATCTCTTCCAATAGTATCAAGTGTTGATCAAAATTCCATGAACTAGCCTTTAGGGTTTGTATCATATCCTTCCTATAAAAAAAACTAAAAGCAAATGAATTCCTTATCCCCTCTCCATTCTTAGCTTCCACACTTGAGCCATGGTTGATTTGAAAGGCCTTTGCATTCCATTAGTGAGGACCCTTCCAACAAGCCAGGCTTCTAATTCCTCTCAGGGCAGACCTATCTCCTTTATAGTTATTTGGACCATAGCCTTTTCCTCTCCTTTAAAATTCACCTGCTTTTACCTTTCCATCTCAAAAAAACCACGGGTACTCCACAACCGAGGTTCACCCTCACTTAGAATACAAGAGGTATACAAGAAATACCCGACAAAACAAGAAGAATGTTGTTGAGAGGACCTTCAAAATGTTCACTAAAACCCTGGTGCCAACTGAGCCCCACTAAAACCCTAGTAAATGAGCGAGAGATTTATTTTAAAGTGTGTTTGGATAGAGAATATTAAATAAAGAAAGTAATTTATGAAGAATTTAAATTTCTTTAATCTTAAAACATAATTTTAAACAACTAAAAATGTTGAATTTTAATTTCCTTCTAAAATGTGAGAAATTAAAATTCTCTTCTTGATAGAAGAACCTTCCAAAATGTTTCGCGTATTTTCTTTATAACATTCATCTTCTTTTTTACCTGAAAGTTTTCGAAATCCTGTTCTCGAACTTGCGATTCTTGCTTCACACCGATGATCATCTTCTTCAAGAAATATTGTCTGAGCTCGCGGAGTGTCGATCAAGTGCGGGCATGAGGGGGACACATAGAACTGCACCTGCCAGTCAAGGGAGCAGTCGTCGCTGCCTATCACGCGGCAGAGGTGCTCTCCGACGCGGAGGGCTTGGGCCATGCCTTGTGCCGTTGATTGAATGTTATGGTCGAGTGTGGTGGTGTATGCGCTGTGTCTTGGTTCCCTTGTGACTCTCCATGCCACATAAGTATTCTTCTCTTTGGAAGCACACCAACCATATCTTTTATTCTTTTTGCATTCATTTTCTCACCCTCATAGTTTTAATTTTTTTATCTAAATACAAAATTTTGAAAATAAAAGAATTTCAATTGAAGAATTTGAAATTCTTAGAATTTAAAATTTCTCCTATCATGCAAACACACTATTAATATATTTAATTGATTCCTTGGGTTTGCATAAAGTTTTAATCGGTAATAAAATGAGTTCTAACTTCTAACATCTTAAAAAATCTACATTATCTTGAAAATTAAGTTTAAACTAAAAACAAAAGTGAAAAAAAAACTTCAACTACACAATAGAAGTGTTTAATTTAAATTTAACAAATGTTAATTGATATCCTTTGAGCATTGGTTAATAAATTAAAATAAGAAAACAAAACAAAATTTATTGAGATACACAAAATTATATTGTACACGATCTTTTTAACATTTTCTTGTAATTTTTATAATAAATACTTTATTCTTTTAACTTCTTCATCAATATCCTAAAAATATTGATTAACAATAAACTTTAAATTTCCTTTTCTTTTTGGACCCAAACACTACATGGGATAGGAGTGCACGATACTTTCATTCATCGTTAAATATGTTTAAATAAAATAAAAAAGACAAAAGTGTGTTGTTTATCCATGCGCACTGGGATTTCATAATAAAAAACAATTAAAAAAATGGCGAAAATCAAGATGGGTCACCCACCGGGTCAATGTGAACAAAACCAACACGCCTTCATTATAAATTATCATTTAGATTATTTTTCTCTATGGTAGGAGTTCATTCATAAGAGGAAAAACAACTTGCTCCATTCCGAAACAGTTGTTCATCTTTTTCACTTCCCAAAATCCTCACCTTTTCTCGCAGTTTTGCTCGAAAAAACCCTTTGTTTGTTCTTTCATGGGCTCATTCTGGGAGCGCCATGAGCAAACGCAACACTTTCTTTCACAATCTCATCAAGCCCTTCAAATTCAGCCCCAGCAAAGGTAAAGCAACACAATCCAATTATTCTTTTTCTTAAAATAATTTTTTTTTATTTTATTTTCCGATTATTGAGTATCCTATCACAATAACATCATATACTTATGTATGTAATTAGAGGGACAAAGCGAAGTAGAAGAAATAAAGAACCTAGCTGCACAAGAGCAAAAGATCTTCCCCTACGAAACATTGGTTGCTGCTACCAACAAATTTCACATTCTTAACAAGCTAGGTGAGGGAGGATTTGGACCCGTCTATAAGGTAAGTCAATTAACAATCGTTGTTATTTTTCATGTTTGAGTTGTTTAAGCTTGGAATATGAGAAATGATTCAATTAATTGAATTAAATCAAATATTTTCTTAAAAAATGGATTTGAATAATATCTGATGTGGACCTATGATGGGGCTTTAATTTTTTATTTTTTATAATAGTTTTTGCAAATGAATTTTATTAGGGATTAAGGAAGCAATTTTCTATACCCAGAAAGGTTGACAAATTGGAATTATAATTTTGGAGAAAGTTCAACACGGATAAATTGTTGTTACTAATTTTTGGTTTTACTTGGTAAGCAAAAAATCTGAGACTTATTCTAATATGTGTTTTCTTTTATTTTTTACTTTTTTGTGAAGGGTAAATTGAATGATGGGAGAGAGATTGCGGTGAAGAAGTTATCGCATAGATCGAATCAAGGGAAGACGCAGTTCGTTAACGAGGCAAAGTTGTTGGCACGTGTACAGCACCGTAATGTGGTGAGTTTGTTCGGTTATTGTACCCATGGCTTCGAAAAGCTTCTTGTTTACGAGTATGTCCTTCACGAGAGCCTCGACAAGCTTCTCTTCAGTGAGTGCTTCTTTGCAAATCCTCTTTGTTTACTTGATTTAATTTAATTTTATCACCAAATCTGTGTACGAATATATATATATATATATAGTGAGAGAGAGAGAGAGAGAGAGAGAGAAATTGGCATTTTCATACCTCTAAAGATTAATTTTTTACTCTCACCCAGAAGCCACCCATAAAAAATGCCACTCTAAATTTTCGAGTTTCTTACCAATTAAATTATGAACAATAGACCTAAGTGAATGATTGGACCTGCCGATATTTTTCTTTTCATATATTCTTTCTTATAGAACTTCTGCAATGTGAAGTCCAAACCCATATACTGTCCAGAGTGTCAATTAAGTCATCAGTTGAGTTGTTGAGTCCAAATAAATTTTCCTAGCCATGTGGGGAAATGGTTTTGAGGTTTTCCCTTCACCTCACCTCAAATTTCATTGAACACGGAAAAAGAAATATTTAAATTAAAAGAAAAAGTGAGAGGGTCCCACATTTTTTTTAAATATTTCCTTTTTATTTAAAGTCAATCAACCCACTCCTAACATCACAATTCACCACCAAGCTGTGGGTCCTAAGACATTTTTTTTTTCATCCCTTCTCATCTTAAGTAATTCCTTGTCCAGAGCCTAAGGAAACTAGAAAGAGACGGCACTTAATCCCTTCACCTTGACATACATAAAATTATTAATTAATTGAATGCATGTTTTATAACATAAAAAAAATACGCCCGATAAAAAAAATACGCAAACCCATTTTCTATTTTTCTTCAGTTAAGCACACAACTTACAACCTAGAAAATTTCTAGATTGTAGGACACCTCCTCCACCTTCGCAGAAGAATGAAAGAAACTTCACCCCGACACCCTTTCTGTAGATTGTTCTCATAATAATGCCTTCACAATATTAGGTGTATCTGACCTAAATTTTTTATTTAAAAGTTACTCTAAAGTAGAAGGTTATAATTAAAAATAAAAATATATAATTTTATATATTTTAATTTTAAAATTATTTTTAAATTGAAGTTTATTAGATAATATATTTTGAGATTTTGAGACCTGAAATAAAAAGAATAAACAAAAGAAGGAAAGAAAAGTTTAATCCGTAAAAATTTTAAGGATTCTTTAAATTAATAATTATAGATAATTAATATGATCTTAAAATTTATGATTCTCACGAATAATAGATAAATAATGTGTATCTTTTTTTATAATGAGACTTTTATCGATTTACTTTGATTTCTTGGAAGAGTATGGAAATAAGATTTCACTTCCTTAACTATTCTTTCTGTCTCTATGTTTTTTTATGGCTAGAGATTAAAGAGAATGGATGAGACCTTATTTCACATTAGTAGATATTAATTCTTTTTATAATTACTACTCCCATCAAGTAATAGTTATCTTTAGAAACTTCTTTTATTTAATTCAATTATAATTTAGTCTTTAATTATTAATTAATTATTTATTAGTCCTTACATAAGTCACATGTCTTTCACATGATATATTAATTTTAACATTTTTTCACTTGACTCATATGACATTACTAAACATTATGGACTAAATACATAAATAGATTAAACCAACATAATGCGCATTAAATTAAACCATTCTATATATTGGGTACATCATAATTTCATGATTAAAAATAGAAACCAATTCGAATATACATCACTTAATTGACATAATTCCTTTCATGTACTACAAATTAATCTTCTTTTTAATATTACTATTAGTTAGGAGTACATAATTGATTTAACATAATGCTTTTATTCAAGACAAAACTTATTAACATTATTCTAATACAAATATGCATGCAAACATAAAGAATAAGTAATCAGAAACATCATAAATGAGATCAGAGTGTCACTAAAATGTATAAGGTAAATTATAGTTAATGATCATCAATAACAATAATGTTCATATTTTCAACACGTTCTATAAATATCTTGGGTGTTAATCCTTTTGTCAAAAGGTCAGCTATCATAAAGTTTATGTTAATATGTTTTATTGACACTCTTTGTTTCTGAATTTCTTCCTTCACGACAAAGTACTTCAATTTCATATGCTTAGCACTCTTAGAGTACTTGTCGTTTTTAGAAAAAAATATTGTTGCAGAGTTATCACAATATATTTTCAACGGCATAGTAATACTTTTGACAATTTCAAGCCTTGGAATAAAGTTTTGCAGTCAATTAGCCTGGATTGTAGCCTCAAAACATGCTATAAATTCAGTTTTCAAGGTAGATACAATAACAATTGATGCATACAAAATTATTTTCATTTGTTTTCGTTTCATAACATATCTAGGACATTGTGCGAGACTAAATTTGCCTTCTTTCTAAATTGGAATAGGTGATGCTGAACACCTTTTCTTTCCAAATCTCTTTAATACTTTATTGGAATATACTTTCTGAGATAAGTCTAATAATCCTTGTGATCTATTATAAAATATTTTTATTCCTATCACATAGCTTACCTCACCCATATCTTTCACTTCAAAGTTGTTAAAGAAAAATTTCTTAGTTTCGTGAAGAAAACCAAGATTATTAATGACAAGCAAGATATCATCAACATACAGAATTAGAAAAATCTAACGGAAGCAATGATATTATTAAATCTCAAATATATACATTGATCAATAGTATTTTCCTTAAATCTAAAAGAAACAATGATATCATTAAACCTCAAATATCATTGGCGGAAAGTTTGCTTAAGACTGTATATTGATTTCTTTAATTTGCATACCATGTGTTCCTTTCCTTCAATTGAAAATCCCATTAGTTGATCCATATAAACATTCGCCTCTAAATCTCCATTAAGAAAGACAATTTTCATAATAGGTTACTAATGTCATGGTAATCCTGAAAGAATCATTTTTTGAGATCGATGAAAACATGTCTTTATAATCAATGTCATATTTTTGAGTAAATCCCTAAACAATTAGTCTAGCCTTGTAACGTTTAAGGTTGTAATGAGAGTCACATTTAGTCTTGAAGACTCACTTACAACCAACTCTCTTACAATCCTTTGACAATTCTATAAGATTCCAAACACTATTATGTTTTATGGAATTTATCTATTCTTTCATGACATTTAATTATTTCTTAGAATTATCATAACTTACAGCATGTAAAAACAAAATTAGATCATTATCATTAATATTTAAGTCTATTTCTGGTTCATGTACGTATACCACATAATCATTCGAAATAATTGATCTTCTTTTTCTGAGACCTTCTTAATGCTACTTCTTGTGGTTCTTCCGCAATAGGTTTATTATGTATCATGAGTTCATTATTGTGTTGTTGTTTTTCATTATTGTTTTGAACAATTACTAAAAGAGAAGTCACCTTACTGCTAGAGGCACAAGCTAAAGAGACTTGTACTTTATTTTTTTTTTTTAATTTCCACATCTCGTGGAACTGTACTCCTATTAATTTTACCATTTTCAATGAACCTTATATTTTCAGTTTCAACAATTCTCATATTATGATTAGGATAATAAAACATATATTTCTTTGACTTTTTTGGATAACCAATGAAATATCCACTGATTATTCTTTCATCCAATTTTATTTCTTGTAAATTATAAATCTTTATTTTTGCTTGACAACTCCAAATATGTAGGTGTCTTATACTAGGTGTTTTATTCGTCCACAGTTCAAAAGGTGTCTTTGGAATTGTCTTATTAGAAACCCTATTCAACAAATACAAGGCAGTTTTTAAGACATACAATCACAAAGATACGAGTAAAGTTGAATTACTTAACATACTCCTAACCATATCCATTAAAGTTCTATTATGTCTTTCTGATACACCATTTTGTTGTGGTGTACTAGACATTGTGTATTGCACACAAATGTCACATTTCTAAATTTTTTTTGCAAATGAACTTGGGTATTGTCTAGTTTCATCGTATCTTCCGAAATACTCATCACCTCTATCAAACCTAACAACTTTCATCTTTGTATCTAATTGTTTTTATACTTCATTCAAGTAAATTTCTAAGACATTCACGACTTGAGATTTTTCATACAGTAAGTAGATATAACCGTAACGTGGATATTCATCAATAAAGGTGACAATATCCTTCCTTTTCAAAAGAATTAATATCAAAAGGTCCACAAACATCAGTCTGCATAATTTCAAGAAGCTGAACGCTTCTTGTAGCTCATTTTTTGTATGTTTTGTTTGTTTTCTCCTAATAGAATCCACACAAATATTTAAATCTGTTAAATCTAGATCAGGAAGAATTTTATTCTTTATTAATCTTTTCATTCTTTCTCTAGAAATGTGACATAAACGTTTATGCCACAAGAAAGCAGATCATTCATTCGCTAAATTACATTTAGTCACAACATTATGATGCAGAGTTAAAATGATTTCAGCATATAAACCATCTAATTTCAATTTATATAAACCATCACAAAGAACATCAATACCAATAAGATGATTATGCTTAAATAAACTAAAATATCCATTACCAAAATTAAAAGAATATCCAATAACATCAAGTTTAGATAATGAAACTAAATTCTCAGATAAATTAGGTATATAAGGAGTTTCTAGTAAATCTAAATGATATCCAATGTCGAGTTTTAAACGATAAGTCCTGACTGTTTCTACTGGAGCTTTCACTCTATTCCTATGAAGACGAACTTCTCATTTGGGCTTATGGTTTGGATTGTAAGGAATCCCTACGTAGTATTAGAAATATGAGTTGTACATCCAGAATCAATCCACCAAGTATTATGGGAAATTTCAGTTAAGTTTGATTCAAAACATACATGA
The DNA here is from genome assembly GCF_000004515.6 of Glycine max. Lineage (NCBI taxonomy): Eukaryota > Viridiplantae > Streptophyta > Magnoliopsida > Fabales > Fabaceae > Glycine > Glycine max. The sequence continues at coordinate 30,149,434 of NC_038245.2, forward strand.
GCATTAAGCTCACCATTCTTTTCGAACCAAGACTTACGCTTTATGCAATCCTTCTAGAAGTGTCCAGATTTTCCGCAAAATTAGCAATTATTGCACTTTGATACCTTTTTCTGGATTAGCAAAGAGTCATCATTGATCTTCAATGACTTTTTGCCTTTGTCATGTTTTTTCATAAATTTCTTTTCAGCTCCTTGATTCCCTTGGTGTCTTACATAATGGACTCAGTGACTTTCTTGATTCTTAAACCCCGTTCCTTCTTAAACTAACATATTGTGCAATTCATGCACATTTCGTTTATGTTTCATGGTATTATAACTCATTTGGAATGAGCCATACTCAAACGGTAATAAGTTAAAAATAAACTGATCAAGGAAGGTTTTAAGTCTTGCTGTAATGTTTGTCATCTCAATGACATGTTCATGCATAGTACACAAACCATTAAACTTCATGGTGGTCAGTGTACTCATTAATGTTTCAGCAAGAGACTTATCAGTTGTTTGAGAGCGCTCTCTCACTAATCCCATAAACTCTTTAGCATTATTGATCTTAGGGAGAACTGTCTTAACACTGACTGTAATAGTCATTCTCATACATTAGGCTGAGTCTGTTAGATCTTTTCCAAGCTTCATAATGGGCTTTCTCTTCAGAATAAAATTCACGTAAGTGTTTTGAGACATAAAACACATGTCATACATATGATTCATTCTAATAACGATCAATGTATATTGATGCTCTCCTTTGAGTGATACACTAACACATAACATACTAACATGATGATACTAATAAAATTTTTAACATTATTTGGCAATTAAATATGCACCAATCAGTAGTACCTATTTCCTTTGGGTATATAAATAAAACTAATGATGTATACAAATCGCCTATAATTATATTAATTAATTATAAGAACAATTATCAACCTTTGGACGATCCATAAATGCCTTTTAACAATGAATTTCAATTATCCATAAACCAATAATCATATAATTTAACATCCATTGTTTTATGAGTAATTGAAATAATCATTAATTTGGAATTAAATAACCTTATAGATTTGACCACTTTAGTGACTAATAAATTTATCATACATTTAATTCCAATCAAATATATGGTCTGAACATACTTATTGCTATTAACAATTCATAACCATTTTATTAATTTCATTCCAAGCCAAATAAATACCATACATTCATATTATAACCAATAAAATAATAGAAATTCAATCACATTGAAACAAATGTATAACATATACATATTTGTTGTTACCAATATTTTTAAAGCATTCGTGTTAACTTAATTGCAGACATAAACTTTCAATCCTTTAATCACGTGTAATAATATTTGAAAAAAATAAGCAAGTGGGATTAAGAATAACAAAATGTGGGTTGCAAATAGCAATTCGCGTACCGCGTACATGCTGCTGACGGACGCACCCGTTGTTATCATCAAATCAAATTAGATAGCATAAAAAGGAAAATCTAAAATTTTTCTCCAAATTTAATACGTACAACCCAAAGTGCATAGACCACACACAAACATCACAAGTCTTTATCCATTAAACACAATCAAAATAATAATTTTACACATTCATACTTATGATTTGAAAGCCAATTTAATTGATACCCTTTTTAATATAAAATTTCATACTTGCAGCGGAAAAAAATTCCATAAATTTCATAATTAGAGTTCATCATAATTGGAAGAAAATAAATCATTATTAGAGAATAAAAAATTTCACAACAAATGCTTTAATACCACATTAAAAATTTTAAGGGTTCTCTAAATTAACAATTATAGAAAACTAACATGATCTTGAAACTTATGATTCTCACAAATAATAGATAAATAATGTGTATTTTTCTCCATAATGAGACTTTTTTCCGGTGTACTTTGATTTCTTAGAAGACAAGAAAAATAAGATTTCACTTCCTTGATTATTCTTTCTTTCTATCTCTCTCTGATTAGAGATTAGAGAGAACATTTTTCTGTCAAGAAATGAATCTTATTTCACATTAGTGGGTATTAACTCATTTTATAATTACTACTTCCATCAAATAACAGTTACCTTTAGAAATTTCTCCTGTTTAATCTAATTACAATTTAGTCCTTAATTATTAATTATTTATTTATTTCCCTACACAAGTCATATGTCTCTTACATAAAATATTAATTTTAACACAATCTATCACTCACAGTTTTTTTTTTTTTTGCATTGAAATGTGTGATTTTTCGTTCAAGGTGAATTCAAACACACTTTAAGATAGTTAAAAAGTGGATATGCTGTGAAAAAAAATATTTATCTGTTGAAAATAATGCAGAATCCCATAAGAAAGAACAGCTAGATTGGAAACGTAGGTTTGACATAATCAATGGGGTGGCAAGAGGGTTGCTTTATCTACACGAAGACTCTCACAACTGCATTATACATCGCGACATAAAGGCAAGTAACATCTTACTCGATGAAAATTGGGTGCCCAAGATTGCAGATTTCGGCCTCGCACGACTCTTCCCCGAAGACCAAACCCATGTCAACACACGTGTGGCTGGAACCAAGTATGTAATAATAATCTCTTTCATCCTAAAGTTTTAAATCAAATACATTTATTTATTATCAAAATCAACACTTTTGCAAATTAAAATGGAGTGCCCTGTATTTCTGTAGATATTTGAAGAAAAATTCCCCTGTTGAAAATTTCTGTAGATATAATGATTTTTCTTTTTAGTTCTTGTAAAAATATTGGAGTTTTTATCCTTACAATATTGGTCGTCATTTGTTTTAGTATGTCATAACCTGTCATAAAAAAATGCTTTACATTTCTACAAAGTACAAATATGATGATTTTTTGTTTTTAATAGCAAATTTGGTTTTCATTCTCTGCAAATATATATAACGATTCTTATTTTTAGTTGACATGACCTGATGACCACGTAATATAAAATTGTTTTGATGTGTTGTAATAATGTCAAGGACACTAAATTTGTAGGGACGTAAAAATAAAATATATTGGTCAAATTTTTCTTTATGAAAATTATAGTGAGTTTAATAAAATATTAAACGAACAATTATTATATGCTCAAATCTATTACGTCTTCTGAAACAGGCCAAAGAAAAAATTACTAATTATTCTCTACTGAAATTGTTTAAAATAAAAAGCATTTTCATGTCCTGCCGCGTAAGATTCTTTTGAATACTTTTTTATTTTTAGTGTGTATAAGATACAGACCATAGTTTTATAAAATACTAGTAATAATAATAACTTACGAAATATGATGTCACACGCAGTGGCTATTTGGCTCCGGAGTATCTAATGCATGGACATTTAACCGTGAAGGCTGACGTATTTAGCTATGGGGTTTTGGTGTTGGAATTGGTCAGTGGCCAGCGAAATTCATCCTTTGATATGGACGTGAGTGCACAGAATCTCGTCGACTGGGTAATAATATCACTCATTTTAAATTATTCCACAATATTATCTTGCTAATATTTTTAGGCAAATGTTAATCAAAATCTAAGAAATTGATTAAGGAATTTAAAGTAAAATTATTTTTATCGGGACGCAAAAATTATGTTGTTTATAATTTTTTTATGTTTTTATCTGATTTATATAATAAATATTTTGTCATAAAGAAGCTGGTTAGCAAGATTATTTTTTTATTTATTACTCTCTTTATCTCAAAAATAATTATCATCTTGTATTATTTTACATAATCAAAGAAATATGAATAAAAGAGAATAGTAATTTTAAAAATTAATCATACATCATTATTAGTTCATTTTTAGATTTTGTAGTTCATTCTTAATATATAAGAGATATAAGTAAAAAAAATTTAATTAATATTATATTGAAAAATTAAAATAATAATTATTTTAAGATAATATTTTTTTTACGCAATAATTAATGAGACTGAGAGAGTTATGACTTCTTGCATATTAAATAGATGTAGACTTTTATTCGTTTATTATTTAATTAGTTGGTACGTATTTAATTGGTGGGACTGGGACATAATATAATTTTTTGGTATAATTAGGAGGTGCGATTCCTCTCTTAGTGGATTGATTTTTTTTTTGGAGGAAGAAAATGATACTTCTGTTGTTATCAATACTCAAATTGAGGGATTAAATTCTAGACTTTGATTAATGGATCCAAGGCTGAAGCCCGTGTCAGTAACTTTTGCTTGTGGGACATAATATTGAGGTTGCTTTCTGCCAACATTGATATTGCCAACTTGAATGCTGGTCCTGGGTCATAGTTCCTACGTATTTAAAATGGAAAAAATTGAATGCAATTTATTAAGACTTTTTCATACATAAGTGGAACAAATATATACTATTTAAAAGTATGTTTTTCTTTTTCTTTTAATCTATAATTTATGTGACGAGATTATGACAATAATGAGGATGTTGTTGTATTTAGAAATTAAAACTAGGAGAATGATAATAATTATCTCAAGGACATTAATTTTTTTGAAAAATTAAAAGTTAAAATTTTGTATGGAATATGTTACTAACATATTCTTATAGTGATTTTTAATTTAACATTCTTATTTGTAAGAGTAAATACTTTATATCCTGATAGTGTATATCCTGATAGTGTAAAGGCTTGTTATTATGTAATCTAATCATAAATAAGTATTTGGAGTGTAGTAGTAAAGGAATGTGATTCTTATTTCAATGACTATGATTTTAATTCTTTCTCAAGCATTCTTAAAGTTCATTTAAGAAAATATTAGTCAATTTTTTAGTCTAGTCAACTCTTGAGATTCGGATAGTAAATTTTGAAATATAAAAAAATTTAGATAGTGAATTTTGAAATATAGAAAGACTTAGGTAGAAAAATTGGTAAAATAGGAAGATAAATTTTACATTTAAGCTCAAATTTTATCATAACTACTTAAATTATATCTATCATAAATTTTACTATAACAATACATACGGACTAAACTCTATTTCCAATAAAAATTTCTGTATTTATTAATTTCTTAATTAATAATCTCAAAATACTTATCAGTCATATTCTTAAAATTAAATGTATTTACAATTTGACTCTAAGTTGCAAATTAACAAAAAAGAAAATGCCGAAAAATAATGAAGATTACTACACTAATTGAATCACCTCGTGTTATGGCAGAGAGTATATCTTGTAATAAACAACATGCAAAAGATCCCATTCTCGTCATAGAAAGCATGACATGCCTTCTTCAAACATTTGTGTTCTCTCCACTGTAATAAATACAAAGCTTTACAAAACATCGTAGCATAAATGAGTCTAGATTTGTGGACATTTATTTTAATTACATTGATAAATTGATAAATTTCGGATGAGGTTGTTTAATCTAATCTTATGAAGGAGTTTTAACTTATTGGTTGAATATAGTGCATGGATTGCTGTAAGTTTTTGATTCTTACAATTAAAAAAACAACTCATTTTTTACTTTCACATATATATATATAGGAGAGATTCATTTACTCCAAGAGTAACTATTTGAGAGTTTCTTCTTATCCTTATCTTTCATTTTCTTGAAATCTAATCATTAAAATTAATTGTTTATTATAATTATTAAAATTTTTTAAAAATAATAAATATAAAAAATAACTCTAAAATAGTTACTTAGATAAATGGATCCCTCCTTATATATGTATATAACCTCGTTTTTACTTGAAGTAAGTTCACAACCCCTTATAAATGCAAAACATTGCCACAAGTTTGATGTCTGTTTTTTTTTTTTTTTGCCCTTTAATCTTATAGGCATACAGGCTATACAAGAAAGGGAGGGCCTTAGAAATCGTGGACCCAACACTGGCCTCATCAGTGGTAGCAGAACAAGCAGAAATGTGCATTCAACTGGGTCTACTCTGCACTCAAGGGAATCAAGACCTGCGTCCAAGCATGGGTCGTGTGATGGTGATTCTGTCAAAGAAACCACCATGCCACATGGAAGAACCAACAAGGCCAGGAATAGCCGGTTCGAGATACAGAAGAAGAGTATCTCGCGGTCGCAGACCCTCTGCAACAACTTCTGGGGAAGTTGATGATGACTCCTCTGTTAATTCGCAAACTTTTGATTCTTCAAGCAACTATGGCACTAACACTACTACTTCTGCAACAACACCAACAACAAGAAGCTCCAATACTACTGCAGAAGTAGTGGACCGGCGAGGGAAACGACCCATGCAAGGTGGTTAGGTGCAGCATCATGATTAGTTTTTGAAGAAAGAAATTGATGAGGGCACTTATTGTTTTATTTTATGGTGTCATCAATTTTTTGTGATCATGTAAGTAAATATTTAGGATGTAAATGTTACCCGGAGTAGGGAAATTTTTTTAGTGCCACGGAGTATGTTTTTATTTTTTATTTTTGGTTAAATTAGTTTTTTTTATCTAATTTATTATTTATGTTCAATTTGATCTTTTATTTTTTTTATTTAATTTGGTCATCTAATTTTTAAAATCGATTTAATTTGATCCTTTAATTTTTTTGTACAATTTAATATTCTAATTTTAAAACTGATTCATTTTTAAAAAAAATATTTTAGTGATGATTTTAAATCTATATAAAATGAAATTTCTTACTATTTAGACCGAAGCATCAAACATGAGTCACTATTCATATAGTACTTTGCTCATCAAACATGAGTCACTATTCATATAGTACTTTGCTTATTGATGGAAGATGATGAGTCATGATTCCAATTGTTAATGAATTCCTTTCCTTCAGAAGTTGAGTTGCTATTAGAAGCATCGTCAATTAAAATAAAATGATGAGTCATGATTCCAATTGTTAATGAATTCCTTTCCTTCAGAAGTTGAGTTGCTATTAGAAGCATCGTCAATTAAAATAAAAAAGTTAGTTAATCCATCCAAACATCAATAAATATAGTGTAACATTTTGTTAATTCCTACCTTCAACGGGATCAAAGTCAATAGGAGAATTATATACTGCATTATCAGCTTGATAGGAGACAGAAAGTATTAGGATGAATCAAGTTGGAGGAAGATGAGACTACATTGCAGGGATTGTTTGAATCTATTTCATTCCCTTTTTTTCGTAAGATCTACACCAGCCAAATGACTTCGAGTTGAACTTTTTCCTTAGTAAAAGGACGTGGTTATCACTTGGTTGAGTGTAGCTGTGATCATTTAACTGAGTATTCTCCAGGGCAGTGACTGCTGATTTAGCATGGTGGAACTAACATCAGCTAGTGGTGTTAAATATCTTGTTCTCAGAGGAAGACATAAGTTTTAATTTGACTTCCATTAACATGTTTGTTTTCACTTTTCTCCCTTGTGACATCATTTCTTTTCAATCGTGTAGCAGCTGCAACATTCTTTCTTGCTGATCATTATCCATGATTGTGTAGTAAAAAATGCTGCAAAGTTAATTGCAATTAACTACACTAAAAAAATGATAGTCTCAAATCAATTTCAATTCAACCATTTCACATTAAACATAGTAGAAGCCATGCATTAAAATCAATTTCAATCCAACATCTCCAGCATGTTGTTATTTTCATGTGTGTATTATGTAGAAAAAGTATTTAAGATAACAAATTGACATATAAGGCTTCATCAAATGGGAAATAATTGAAATCTAAAATTGAGATAAGGATGCATCAATTGGGTTTGTTAGAATTTTATTATTATCATGCGCTATTTTTGTCTCTGATGCTAATATATTTCCGAGAAGTTGTAGGAAACACTAATTAGAAACTTATTGTTAACATTCTTGAAAACAAAAACTTGGTACTTTGGCCTCATGTCTACTATCTAAATCTTATAGTAATATTCACTATGGTAAGATCTATCTAAATTTACAAAAGCTAAGTTTGGGCAAGACTAAATTTATATGAAATTATTGGTATACCTTAGAAGTCAAAATTTCCCAAACTTTTAACAGAATGAAAGATCTATCTGCACAGGTACAATTGTTGTACCCTGTTATAAATATGTTACACTGTCAATAGTATAATGAAAAATACTCTCAAAACAAATTTCATTTTGCTAGTTCAATTATTAGCTGTAAAAGTAGAATTTGTAGAGGTAAATGAATTATAAATTTTGAAATGAAAGAACAAATATAGCACTCTACTAAGACATTCAAGCGCATGAAACATGAAATTAGTGGTATACCTTGGAAGTAAAGGTCCCACAACTTCGTGCCAGTCTTCAACATATCAATGTACATTTGTGTTATTTGCAATCCTACATTACACATTCGATAATATAATAAGCATGAGTCTTTTACAAATCTCAACTCATATGAAGGAAAGGGAAATACCTTTAGGAAATGACTCAGTTTTTAAACCCAATAAACAAAGTAAGAAAGCTGGAATGGAATAGTAGGCGAAAATGTTGTACCTACACTAACCTTCGCTTTTGGAAGAAGAAAGAAGACCAATGACAAAAATGCTTGTGTGCTTTAGACCAGTTGACGGTTGTAGACCCCACAACAATATCTCCAATAGCCAACAGTTTGAACCCCACGATGAATCTTGCTTGCGATATGAGTTTTGCCAAACCAATCCAATAGATCATTTTTTTCTCTTTCACAACTTTTCCATTGCACAATTTTTTATGAAATTAGGTTACTTGAGTTGACGACTCTGAACACCAATTGTGCAATGATGTTGATCAATTTTTTTATTTGTTAATTTATTAATTTATACATAACTTGGAATGACTTGCCTTTTATAAGTTATGCGTGTGGTTCCTGCTAGTTGACTCTAATTATTTTTATTATAACCTACAAATTTATTTACTAATTTAAATTTGCACAAAAAATAATTTCCTAAGATTATAATAGCAATGTGGACTACTTATATGTTAAATTGGGGGTACTGATCTTCGTGTATCCTGAATTGGGGGTACTGATCTTCGTGTAAAAATATATTAAATATGATCCAATCCTAGAACCTTACATCAATTGTGCAATTAAGGTTATGCATATTAAACAAAAAACTATGCTCCCAAAACTCAACAGCTGCTATCCATCACCAAATATTTTAGATGCTTTTATATAACACCACCTCACATCCAAGATAGCCAAACAACATATTACTATGAAGGCCCAGACAAAGAGAAAACCGAAATAACTTCAAGAATCAATTTTGGCTGATGATGTCCATCTATTTTTGTCTGCACCACATAAAATGCAATTTTTAACCTCTACGATCACCTGATACCTCACAGCAGAATCTACATTATCCAATCACGCCAAACTGCACAACCAAGCTTGGTCTATTATATGGTAAATGGGGTATAGATCTCGGTCTATCTAAAATAATTCAATACAATGATTAGATCAAGCTTGCTAGCAACTTAACTAATATAAAGTAGTTTGCACTATCATGAATAACCAAATATAAATCAAGCTCAATTAACAACTTAATATTGATCCATATGTCTACAAAACATGATTCAAGTATGATCATATTTGCACACCAAAAGAGGAGTAAGAATTTTCCACATTTCTCATAGCATAATCATCAAATTACAAAACAAATTCAAGGAACATTATAAATTCAAGTTCATTCAGTTTTGATGGTCTTTGTGAGCTTCCTAGATGATAGCTGAGCAGATGCGATTTCTTGTGACATGAATTCATCAAGTTGTAATTCATTAGACAATCTCTTTGCTGGCTACTAAATCCGGATCATGATCCACTATTGTAGGCAAACACTGCTGTAAATACAATAATCTAAAAAAAAAAAGTCAAAAACTAATTTAAAAGATACAGATCACTATTAGAGGTGTGTATCAAATAATAAGCTAAAACTTCATAAGATAATTTGTATTCCATCTTACGGTGTCATATTGAAGAACACTATTTTTATCTGACTGTCCCACAGAAGTTTCATATGTAACCTGGACAGAGTTGTATTAAAAATATGTATTAGCTATGAATAATAATCTAGATTTCAACCTCTCCTTTAGGTACAACAAAAGCTTCAACCTTAGTCAAATGGAATCCTCCTCTCCTCCTATGCAAGACATCAAGATCCATACTGACAGAAGCTCCTTCAGAAATCCTGGTGCTTCGAGATTTTGAAGCTTACTTCGAGATGAGTATGGTAATTGAATTACAGGGTTCATGGAATTATGCGGTTTTACTACTAACATGGAAACAAGGTTGTTTGGCATCTTCAATGGTCTTAAGGTTGCAAAGGCTGCTGGATTTCACATTGTTAATTGTGAGTCAAATTCTCAAATTACGTTAAAGATGATCTTCCAAGGTGTAGCTCTCCAGAATTAATATGCACTAATCATCTCTTCTATTCCCCTTTCTTGACCATGTCTAGGATTTAACTTTCAAGCACACTCTATGGAAAAGAAATGCTTGCGCCAATTGGTTGGCTAAATCTGGAGCCAACTCTCAAGATCATTTTCGCTTGTTAAGTTTTTGTCCCACACCTATGCATTACTTGTTACTTACTGATGCCAAGGATTATTTCTTCCTTAGAGTTTAGCTTCTGTTGTTCTTTACTGTCATACTCATCAAAAAAATTTATAGAGTTCATATACATAATATATTTTGTACTTGGTCATGTCCAAACTGATCCATTATAGCTTGAATGAGCTATGCATTAGAAGACACCTTTTGTAAATGGGCTGCACCTTACACCTCAAAGCTAAAGTACATCTAAGCATTTGATCAAGAGGATCTAGATATATATTTGGTTCATCTTCACTACACTAATAAAGTCAACTGATAAGAGATGTTAAAAGAAGGCTAATAATATAAGTTGTAAATAAAAATATAATTTGTGAGTACATACTTCCCTCATTAAATCTCTAAGCTCAAGAGCAAACTTCCCAATAATTTAAGCACATACACTATCCCAGAACACAAAAGTTGCACTATTTTTTTCTATCCAAGACTGTTATTGATAAGAGCTAAAAGGGAAAAGATTGGTTTCGAGGACCAGTGACCTCCAAAACAAAGAAGAAAAATAAGAAAAGACAATTTTCATTCATAACTTGCTTGATTATTACATGCTTATTTATACTATCCTTTGTAACAGAATTTGTAATCTTTGTGCCTAAGGGAATATTTATTTGTTATGCCTGCCTCCTAAGGTCCGACAAGCACCAAGCAAGAAGATCACAGATGATTTGCTGCTAAATTTCCCATCTCACCCTTAGACAAAGTCCTTGAGGTAAGATGGCTTCGTTACTGCCCTCTTGGGCCTTTCTACTTTTCGCACCTGTGTTGCATGTTCTGCTACTCTTGTTTTTGCTTCAGCTAGTTCTTCTTCCTTATCACTCTGTGGCCCTTGGAAAAGCACCTTGTCCTCAAGGTGGTATTCTTGATGAAGCTGGGACCAATCCTCCCAAGAGGTGTCATCTGGTGATAATCCCTGCCATTGGACCAATACCTCCCAGGCAGCGTTGGGTGGTGGTTTGGTTCTTCGATAATCCAAGATCTTCATTGGAGCTATGACAGGTTGATGATCTATAATTTGACCTGGCAATGTAACTGGTGCATTTTCCGGGTCCCCACGAAATGGCTTCAACATGGAGTAGTGAAAAAGCTGAGTGAATTCTTGCTTCTGTCGGAAGTTTGAGACGATAAGCCACTTTGGCAATGCGTTCGATGATCTAAAAAGGGCCATAAAACCTTTTGGCTAGTTTACACGAGAATGCTTAGGAGCCTTTGGCAGTGGATTGCTGATGAGGACGCAGTTTCAACAATACCCACTCTCCAGGGTGATAGTTCACATCACGACGTCTCGTGTCTGCTTGGTTCTTCATTGAAGCTTGTGCCTTCAATAGCTTCTTTCGAATGAGCTGAAATACTTCATCTCGGTTAGTCATCATGGTATCAACAACATCATGGTTAGAGGTTCCGACGATGTATGCCGGAAAATTGAATGGCTTCCGACCAAATGTAACCTCATACGGTGTGGTGCCTGTCGCTGAATTCCAAGATGTGTTATGGGAGTACTCTGCCCTTGCAAGAAACTTGCCCCAATTAGATGGCCGGTGGTGAACAAAGGACCGCAAATATTGTTCAATAACGTGGTTTAGGACCTTAATCTGGCTATCACTCTGAGGGTGATAGGCTGAACTCATCCTTAATTGCGTTCTGCTTAGACGAAAAAGCTCCTGCCAGAACTTGCTGATGAATAACAGGTCCCTGTCGGAGACCAAGCTTCGGGGTACCCCATGGATCTTCACAACCAGCTCCAAGAACAGAGAGGCCACTGTGTGAGCAGTATGCACAGTAGGAAGCATGCCCAAATGCATGCCCTTCAATAATCGGTCAACTACAATGAGAATGACAGTGTTGCCGTGATAAGGAGGTAGCCCTATGATGAAATCAAGGGAGAGGTCTTCCCAGGGCCGATGCGGCACCGACAGGGGACACAACAACCCAACAAGCTTCTTTGTCTCATATTTAGTGCACTGACAGTCGAGACACATGGCTATGAATTGAGTGACGTCACTCCTGAGACCAGGCCAATAAAAGTTCTCTGAAATTCTCACAATTGTCTTTGCAATCCCGGCGTGTCCTCCCATAGGAGTAGCATGATATTCTCGTAGCAACGTGGAGATCATTGGGAGGTCCTGCGGAAGCGAAATTCGACCTCGGTGGAGAATCATGTTGTTGGCAATGGAGAAGTCGGAGTGGTTTGTGGGGTTGTCAATGATTACAGTGCGTTGCTGGACATACCTTGAGTGAGCTTCTAGTTGGTGTCAAAGTTCTTCCAAGAAAGTCAAACAAGGAACCGAGAGGATCATAGAGATTGACGATTCTTGCTCCGGCAACCTTGATAACGCATCCACGGCTTGGTTGTGAGCACCAGAGCGGTACTGAATCTGGTAATCATAGCCCATGAGCCTAGCCAAATACATGTGCTACTCAGGTGTTTGAATGACCTGAGTGAGCAGTTCCTTGAGGCTACGATGGTCAGTCAGTATGATAAACTGATGACCAAGCAAATATTGATGCCATTTTTTGATGGCTGCGATAATCGCGAACAGGTCTCGCACGTACGTTGATGATCAGAGTAACTTGGCACTGAAAGGTTTGTTGAAGAATGCTATGGGGTGTCCTCGCTGTGAAAGAATGGCACCCATACCAATTCCTAACGCATCTGTCTCAACTATGAAGGGAAGGTCGAAGTCCAGTAAAGCTAACACTGGAGCTGTTGACAAGGCATGTTTCAAAGTGTCAAAGGCTTCCTGTGTCTCCGATGTCCATTGACGGGGTTCTTTGGTTGTGGCTTTGACCAATGGGGCCGCAATAGTGGCATACTTCTGAATGAACTGATAAAATCCAGCAGGGCCCAGGAAGCTTCTCACGACCTTCGTTGTACGAGGAACAGGCCATTGCTGAATTGTAGCGACCTTTGATGCTAAAGGCTCCACTCCCTGATGCGAAACCAAATGCCCTAAGTACTCCACCTGAGACTGGGGAAAGAAACATTTAGAAAGCTTCAGAACAAATTGGTTTGCAAGTAATACCTGAAAGGTGAGCTCCACATGCTTCATGTGTTCATCAATGGAGGCACTGTAAATTAGTATATCATTGAAGAAGACGATGATGAAATAACGAAGGTACGGTTGGAAGATCATGTTCATAGTTGCTTGGAATGAGGAAGGTGCATTGCATAACCCAAATGGCATGACCTTGAAATCATAATGGCCATGGTGGGTTCGAAAAGCTATTTTAGGAACGTCCTCAGAATTCATGCGAATCTGATGGTACCCCTGCAACAAGTCGAGTTTGGAAAAACACCTTGCACCCCCTAATTCGTCGATAAGCTCATCAATCATCGAAATTGGGAACCTGTCTCTCATTGTTAGAGCGTTCAAAGCCCTATAGTCAACACAAAATCGCCATGCACCATCATGCTTTTTGACCAACAATACCGGAGAAGAAAATGGGCTGGTGCTTGGTTGGATGAGCCTTTTTTGTAGCATGGAATCAACCTGAGCTTCCATTTCCTGCTTTTGGTAATGAGGGTATCGATATGGCCTGACATTGACCGGAGCTGCCTGAGGAAGTAGATGAATGTGATGATTAGTCTCGCGAGCTGGCAGCAATGTGTGGGGTGGCTGGAACAGAGCATCGAACTTGGTCAGCAGAGTGCGAATGGAGAGAAGGAGTTCTTGAGGAAAGGAATCATTGTCTGAAAGTAAAGTGATGTGGTAATAGAGAGCATTACTATGTCTCCGGGAGAGCCGCCGAAACGAAGAGATGGAGCTAAGAGAAGCGTCCATGTCACCCTATAAAGTAATCAGGCTACCTTTATAGAAGAATTTCATTGCCAAGGTGTTGTAATCAGTCAAGACCAGCCCCAAGGACTTGAGCCACTGAACGCCAAGCACTACGTTCGCGCCGGAAATAGGTAAGATATAAAGGTCAACTCAAAATTCCGTAGCCTGGATACTGATGGAAATGGCTTCACAAATAGAATTGCAATCTAATTGTTGACCATTGCCAACCATAACACACAAAGGAGTGGTGGGCCAAGAAGAAAGACCCAATTGGGTGACCAATTGTTGTTGAATAAAATTGTGGGTGCTTCCTTCATCCACCAGAAGTACCACGTCGCGACCGGAGATTGTGGCGACAAAACGGAGTGTTTTCGGGGCAAGGTGGCATGTCAGGGAATTTAAACTTAGTTGGGCCGGGTACGGGTCATGGGTTATGGGCAGGTCAGGAAGGGTCGAGGCTGGGGTCCAAATTGGCTATAAGAAGCGGGTCAGGCGGTTTGTCCTCTTCTGCTAGCAAAAGAAAGACCCTAGAGGCACAACGGTGACCTTTATGGTATTTCTCATCGCAGCTAAAGCAGAGCCCTCGCTTACGGCGAGAGACAATTTCCTCAAAGGTCAGGTGCTTGAAGGGTGGTGGCGGGTTTGGACGTGGGGAAGAAGAGGGAATAGATGGTGATGGCCGAGGGGAAGGAGGAAGTAGGGTTAGCTGCGGGTTAGGGTGAAGGGGTCCATGGTTTGTCAGGGAGGGTGGTCGAGGGCAAGGCGGGGGAGGTGATGGACGATGATCAAAGAACTTCTCCTTTTGGAGACGAGCCAAGTCGGCGGCTTGAGTGAGGGAGAGAGGCTGATGAGCCTGCACCTCAAAGCGGATCTCTAGAGTGAGATCGGAGACGAAACAACTGAGGAGGAACGAGGGTGGAATCCCCATGACGCGGTTGACCAAATCCTCGAACTTCAACTAGTAAGTCGCCGTTGATCCTTTTTGCGTAAGTTTACACAAAGCCCCAGTAGGGTCCTTGTACTGCGATGGTGCGAACCTAGTTTGCAGGGTGTGCAAAAATGTTGGCCAAGAAGTGAATTGACCATTGCTGGTCATCCAATGGTGAGGTGATCATACTCTGGGGTACCATGGTACCATGGTACTCAAAGAATTGGTTGATCTTGAAGGTCCAAACAAGGGGGTCAGTGCCATCGAAACGAGGCATATCTAATTTGAGTCTATGGTTTTGTGCAGGTGGATTGACAGGGAAGGTGTGGGGAAAGGATGAAGGGAAGGTGGGAGCAGTGTGGAACGAAGGTGCAACGTGTTGAATAAGGTCATCAATTTTGTAGGTTAAGGTGAGTTGTTGTTTGGTAAGGATAATGAGGATATCCTCTAGCTTATCGGAAGAGGAAGATGATTTAGCAAGGTCGGCCATGATAAGGACAACGAGAGCACCAGTTGATAAGAGCTAAAAGGGAAAAAGGCTGGTTTCGAGGACCAGTGACCTCCAAAACAGTGAAGAAAAATAAGAAAAGGAAATTTTCATTCATAACTTGCTTGATTATTACATGTTTATTTATACTATCCCTTGTAATAAAATTTGTAATCTTTGTGCCAAACAGAATACTAATTTGTTATGCCTGCCTCCTAAGGTCCGACAAGCACCAAGCAAGAAGATCATAGATGATTTGCTGCTAAATTTCCCATCTCACCCTCAGACAAAGTCCTTGAGGTAAGATGGCTTTGTTACTGCCCTCTTGGGCCTTTCTACTTTTTTTGCACCTATGTTGCGTGTTCTGCTACTCCTGTTTCTGCTTCAGCTAGTTCTTCTTCCTTATTAGTTATCTCCAGTTTATACCAAATGTATACATGATAAAGGAGGCAAACATACTATTTAATATTAGAATATTAGATTGTTAACTTTAGTTAATGCAACAAAAGAAATAAAAAGCCGTCGATGTAGCTCTTTGTTATTTGCAACAGAAGAAATGAGACAAGTTTAGAAAGAACCCCAATAGCCCACACCAAAAACCCACCGACGAGCCTTTGTTTTTTCCCCCCAAAAGAAGTTGTGGCGAGTTTCCTACTACAGAAGAAGAAGCTGCGACGAGTTTCCTACCAGAGAAGAAGCCACACCGAGTTTTCTCAAGTGTAGAACAGAAAACTCTTTTTCACTCTGAACACGGTAGGAAAGAAGAAGAAAAAAAAAGAATTTTTTTGCTTCGATAGGAGAAAAAAAAACAAGATTTTTCACCTTTTCTCTTCCTCTTCTTTCTAAAACCTTATAGTACCAAACAAAAAATGATTATAAGATAAAATAGCCTTTAGAATGGACAAATGTCATGAAATTAAAAGGAATAAGACACGAATTTCCCAGCCTAAATTTGGCATAGAGAGATAATAGACAAAAAAAAAGTTAGATTCTTAAATAATTAATAATGTAAGTGTTAAATGGATCAAACAATCAAATAAAATAAATGATGAAATTTTTTTTTTTAAAGAATAACGATTAAACTAAATATTTTTTAAAAGATAAATAATCAAATTAAACTAAAATATAAGATTAATAACCAAGAGGGAGAGGAGAAAGAGGGTGATGAGAAGTACTGGAGTGAATTAAATAAATGAATAAAAAAATGATAGTTTTGGAATTTTTGTAAATTAGGTGATGTAGTTTATTTATGTGACTTTGATAGCTTGATCTTTTAAATGAAAATGACTCTTTGATTGCATATTTTGTGTTTGTTATATGTGCAACAAAATCGATGTAGTCAAGCCAAATGGCATCCAACCAAGAGGGTCTAGCTCAGTTAGTTGAGCAGAGTATGTGAGTTTTGTAAATCTCTTGGTATCGTATTCAATTCATATGGATAGAAAAAAAATAGAAGCCAAATGGCGTCCGGCGATCCATGTAGATAACTTTACTAGTGGTATGATCTATGTACCTGACTTTGCTAGTCATATGATCCATGTAGTCGATTTCCTGGTGAGGTAAAGCTTTGTTGTTTATTTGTGCAAGAAAATCCATGTTGTATAGAGGATGCTGATGAGTACGGGGTTTTGGCTTCTCTATTTTTCATGTCGGGGAATTTGATATACATGTTGAAGTTCTACTATCTTAAGGCAAACTCTAATATGTCTGGTAGCTTGATTTGGTATCACTTGCACTGCATACTATCTTATATGCCTCAACGAATCTGCATGCTGTTTATGAAACTACAATGGCTTTGAATTTGGGATCCATAACTGTGGTTTGTAGTTCTGGAAGGTTTTGTGGCTGTATTAGCCACATTTGCCTGAAATTTCAGTAACCATGACTGTGATTGCAACTGTAATTTAAATCCTTGGATACTATCAACTGAAAATATTTGTGAGGATGTTTTATGAATTAGATTGTTCTGCTCAATGGGATGAGTAAACATGAATTGGATTGATATGCAGATAGAAGTATGAGAGGTTGTACTTATTGATTTAGATGTCAGAATAGGAGTTCTGGTTGTCTAGATTTCAGAACATGTTTGTACTGTTTTTTTTATGGCATAATTACATGGAGAGTCGTTTTTGTTTGATCTGTTAGACATAAATTATGGGAATCTTGGCTCTTAACTTAGGTTTATTCTGTCTCAATCTCACTTGTAACATTGGACATACTTATTATTATTTTTTTTTTCATTTAGGTTCTTATGGTGACCATATAAATTGCCTCTTTGACCCATAAATGGTTGTTATTAGTAGTTGCTCTGGTTTTTGGTGTGTTATGTGTCTCATTCTTTAAACAAGACATTCTGTTATGTTATTTGTGGTTTAATTTGGTTCTTTTGTCATGGTGATTGGGTTAGAAGAGACCAAAATAATTCAAAATTGCTGATGACAATGGTATTTTGCCTTCCAGTTTTTATCTGGGTATGGGGGGAAATTCATAATACACGACACTGTTGAAATTCTATGATCTCATGCATATGCTTGTACTCCTATAATAGATTGGCTTGATTTGGTGCCACATGCACTGTTTGTCAGCTTATATGCCTCAATGAATCTGGGTGTGCCATTGATAAACACTACTAAGGCTTTAAATTCTGGTGTGTGCAACTGCTGTATCATTGTTTTGGCGGTCTTTGCGATTGCATTAGCCACATTTACCACATATCAGTAACCACTTGACTACAACTATGACTGCAACTGCAATTTAAGATTTTTGTCACTACCAACTGAAAACATTTTAAAGGCTATTCTTTGAATGATAATCTTGATCGATTGGATGAGTAGGGATGGATTGGATTGACATGCAGATAAATGCATGGGAGGTTGTGTTTATTGAATTAGATGGCATAATAGGGATTCCAATTTCTAGATTGTAGACTGTGTTTGTACAGCTTTGTTGATGCATGATTACACAGAGTTATGGTTATTTGTTAAAACATAAATTATGCGAGTCTCAATTTTCAACTTGGTGCTATTCTGTGGCATTCATAACATTGAAGTATTGAACCTCCTATTTGTTTGGGTTCTTCAGATAACCATATAAATAACCTCTTGGACCCATATATGGTTGTAATTCATAGTTCTCTGGTTATTGGTGTTTTCTGTATCTCAATTGTTAAAAAAGGGATGTTATGATATTTATGGTCTAATTGGTCCATTTGTCACAGTGATTGGGTAGAAGGAACAAAAATAATTCAAAGTTGTATTGTAGTATTTTCCTTTTTCTTATCCAATATCAGTCTAATTATGCCATTTCCAGTTGTGATAAGTATTTCAAGGAAATAGTTGATATATGGCTTTGTGAAACATCAAACAAGAAGGTCACAATTAGAGAAGTTAGTCAAGTCACTCCTTCAAACAAGCCAAGCCTCCTGTGGTTAGATGGAAGAAATTATAAACTGATCTAGCTTTTTTCTTTTCTCTGGTGTGTAATAGTGTTCTTGGTTTGCTTTATAATACATTCTGTAATACGATGATTGGTGTGTGTTATGTAATTTCTTCTGTAATGGTTACTGTTTATAGGTGCAGCTCCAAATACCTTAATTTGGAACAAAAAGAAGTCTGGCGGGTACTAATTGATATTGAAATGCATTATGTCTGATGATGTGGTAAATTGATTGTTTGTGCTATCTTCATGATTTTTTTGCTGATGTGATTAAGTGTTAACCTTTGTCGCTCATGATGGTTATTCATGTTTGGTTGCTTGAATCTTGAGAAAACACTCTGGCCTTATCTTGCACTTAGAAAGACAACCCTCTGCTTGAGCCTTTTTCAACTGATTTTCCATTGAATCAAATGTAGTGAAAGTTCAAGATTTGAAGTAGTTATGAGTAGTAGTAGTAGTAACAATTGAAATATATCATCATGCCTAAAAAAGCCCTGAAATAAACATGCACATTAGTCATCAAAGACTCGTATTTTGTAGGTGTTTTTGCTTTTTTTAGTTGGAGTGGTTTGTGTTCTTTTCAGTTTGTTTCTTGAATTAATCATTATTTTGGTTCCTAAAAGATTTGAAGTTTGTCACATTAGTTTCAGAAAGATGGAAATCAACATTTTCATCTTTGGAAGATTAAAAAGTTGTTTTAGACACTTTGAAGGACAAAAATTCATCAACATTTTCATTTTTAAAGAACAAAAATTGTGGTTTCTATCTATCAAGGAATAATGTGATTGATTCCAAATCTTTCAAGAACCAAAATAGCGTTTTGACTAAATTTGTGTATTCATTTGGCCTTTGGGGAGATAGATATCGCTGAATCATCAATCTATCAATAGATTTATCTTTTGCAAGCTAGATAACTCTTTGAACTTAAAAATAAAAATTCAGTCTCTGAAGGAACTATGCGTTCCCACACAAATGACATAGGCTAATAACAAATAGCAAGGTGTCTCCGGATATTCCGAAGGGGTGTCAAGGTTTTTGCTTTCTTTATTTAAATTGTTGGTCCATGCTTTCTATATATTTCTTTATGTCATTCATATATTGAGTTTTTTTTTTTTTTTGAAACTTCATAAATTGAGTTGATGCAACATTTTCAGCTCAACAAGACTTTCATTATTATTTCGGTGTTTGACCCCTCTCCCCCTAATCTCTATTTAACAAAAATTACATATACTACAAAGCTTGTTGTTCCAACATAGTCATCGAGATTCCTAACCAAATCTTGCTTCAGAAGTTGTTCCCACTCCACACAACACCCTTATCTACAAGTAATCCAAAAAATAACCAAAACTTGTAATTGGCATACTCACCAGAACATCAAGGAGGGCAAGGGGAGACCTTTCAGAGTCAAAAGTGAAGTGATTTTCTCGCTGCACATTCTCTTCAATGGGTATT
The DNA here is from genome assembly GCF_000004515.6 of Glycine max. NCBI lineage: Eukaryota > Viridiplantae > Streptophyta > Magnoliopsida > Fabales > Fabaceae > Glycine > Glycine max. Next base: position 30,169,958 of record NC_038245.2, read on the forward strand.
CAAATGTAACTGCTCATCTGTTTAAGAATTTTGGGAACAAAAGGGGGGCAATTAAAGATTTTTTAAAATATTTGATTGATTAATACAAGGTTTTTTAAGGACAGACGGGTGATTAAACGGAGATACTGGTTCAATGGTTCAATCATAGTTGAATTGTGATTGAATCGGTTTTATATTTTTTTAATATTATATATATTTTAAGTAATAAAATCATATATAATTAAAAAAATTAGAATCTAAAACGATTATAAATTAGTATAAATGAGTAAAGTATATGTTTTATGAGTTAAAAACTAATAATAGTTGAGAAAATAGTTGATACTTATGTGAAATATTTAAGAATATATTTTTATTTATCTTAAAAATATTTTAGATTAAATAAATAAAATTTGTAAAAATAAAAAGACCAGTTCAACCTAGTTTTGGCCGATTCCCAATTCTAAAGTCCTTTGGTTTTTAAGAGTCTTTGGACCGATCACCTGATTGTTTCTTGGTTCAATCGGTTGAACTAGTTGATTTGATCTAGTTATCAAAACCTTGGATTGATAGTTTGATACTAAAAGTTTTTTAATATTTTTTAAATATACGAGAATATTTTAAGGTTTAAATGTAATTTTGATCCCCTTATTTTTTAAAATTCGTAATTTTGGTCCTCTTATTTTAAAATAGAGAAATTTTGTTCCCTTATGGGGTGTTTGGTTTGGTTATTTTTTTTTCATTTTTACTGAAAATAGAAAATGGTAATGGAAATGCATTTAGTTGAATTTTTGAAAACATTTTCAGTGAAAATATTTTCAGAATTCTAATAAATTTAATTGTTTTATTGATTTTTTTTAAAATTCAATATTTTTTCCTTCTTAATAATAGAAACTAATTTTTTATTCTAATAAATCAACCTTAAAAGATACTATTTAGAAATTCATCCAAGTTAGTTAATCAATTTATTGATTTTCATAGATTTTATTTATTTATCAATGTTTACAAAGATAGCATTTTAATCTTAACTTTTAATTAGAAGATAAAATATTTAAATTAAAAAATACTATATATATATATATATAAGATAATATAATATACAAAAATGGACTATGCATTAATAATTTTAAATTACAATATATAATAAATTTGTTGACTTTTATTATTTATATCTTAAAAGTCATACAAACTGTTGTTTTAAATGGGTCAATAGTATAAATTTGTTTTACACAATTAGTCAGTAAATAAAAATAATATAATTATATTACAACGGTGGTTCATTAAGTGGTAATTCTGTTTCTCTCTTTTATTGTGTTTGGTTGTTAGGAAAGAAAATAAATGAAAGTGTGGGGAATGGAAAGGAATGGAAAGAAGTTGAATAGAGTAGTAAGAGAGTGAAAAATAAAGTGAAAGAAATTGGAAAAGAGAACAAATATTTGAATTAAAACGGTTTGAAAATAACCAAGTGAATGAACACAAATGATTAATGTGTTGAAATTAAAGTTGAATCTCTAGTACTATGTGAGTTTGGTCCTTGACAGAAACAACTATTGGTTAGACTTTACTTACCTTTCACTTGAAACTTCGAATTAGTCAATGCCTCTTTTCCCTTGTGAATCGAAGGGTTAAGAAAAAAATGGTTTGAAAATAGTGTCATTATATCTTTTGCCATCTCATTTTAACAAAGATAGTCAATTTGTGGGTTCTACTATTTTTAAAAAATAATTCACTTTCTTTGATTTCAATCAATTAATTCTTATTTTTACCTTTTCACCCTTTTCACTTTTCTTCTCCAATCTTTCATGTCAACCTAGAGGGCCGGCCCTGGGCCTTGCTTGGAGGTGCAATAGCACATGACCCACAAATTCAAGGGGCTCAAATTAAAAAAGAACATATTATAGTCCTGTAATATTTTTTTATATTATTTATGTTATTTTTGTGACAAAATTAAAATTATTATTATATTTCATATCTCCTTTTATTTAAATTAAGATGTGACATGTGATTAAAAAGTATAATTATTTTGGTTGTTAGTTTCTTTTTTTGCATTACCTTCATAAGTCCATATTGAATGAATGTTTAGCTCCCTATGACATATCAACATGTAATTATTCACCAAAAAAATATCAACATGTAATTGATCTATGATAATAAACTTAAAATATTTCTTTTATTTAAAAAAAAATAAGAAACACAAACAAGAACTCAAATTATAAATGAATAAAACTAAATATTAATATATTAATAAAAAAACAAATATATGAAATATTTAATATAAAATGATATTTTGTTGATGATAGACAATAACGATCGAACTAAAATATTTTCTTCGAGAGATAAAATGTAAAATTAAATTATAAATCTACCATTCCAATATATATATATATATATATATATATATATATATATATATATATATATATAAGTGGTGGCTATTGTGGAAATTTAATTTGTAAAAATGATGTGAAAAAAATAGGCTTTAATATGAATTGAGGAACCCTAAATTGCAAAACACAATAATGGTGGTAATGTCGGCAATGTCATACCACTGTTCAATAGTAGCGGTGCCACATGAGTTTGGGATCGAGGATCGAAGCCGTCCTCAATGTTCACAACGTGCCACTCGAGCAAACATTTTGTGAAGCCCAATGTATTGGGGCTTTCGAGTTTCACTCAGAAGTCAAAATACAATAAGGAAAATGACGGTGTGTGTGCTTAAGTGATAAGGTTAATTTGGATAATTAAAAAAAAATTAACACCCTCATTAATAGTGATAGTTTAGGGGAGGTAAAAGAAATGCAATTTGAAGTAGGAGGTGTTCGTGTAAATGGTGACAAAGTTATGTGCTACAAATGACTTAAAGGAAGACAATACGATCAAATCGGATACCGATTTGGATGATCCTATTAGGATATTTTGTTATGTTGTTTGAGTTTAACAATTTTCTTATAAAAAATAATGATTAGATGTTTGTTGATGTTGGATATTTCGGAATTTTGCCATTATTAATTCTAGGAAATTTCACTATGTAATTATCCTTCATTTATAAATATGACTAATTGTAACAAAGAAAGGAAACTCTACAATTCACTTCAGCTTTTCAGTCACAATAAGATTGATCGAAATGAGACCACTTGATAAAAGTTCGTAGATATGGGCGTACTATCATTTATTCTTTTAAGTTTTAATATATAAAAGAAAGTTGGTGGGGGTAGTTGTGGAAATATCAATTGCAATAATTATATATAAAAAAGGCTTTAATAGGAATTAATAGGAGTTAAAAACATAAATGAAAGAGAGCTAAATATCATTTGCAACAATGAAGTGAAAAAAAAAGACTTTAATAGGAATTAATAAGAGTAAAAAAATGTAATGAAAGGGTTAAAAAATATAAATGAAAAAAATATCGTTTGCAATAATTTGGATCAATAGAAATTTATAGGAATTAAAAATGAAGTGATCAATGGAAATTAAATGGAGTTAAAAAAAAGGTCATTTTACATTAAAACTTTGAAATTTTATGTTTTTTTAAAGAGTAGAAAATTAATGCATATAATTATATTTTCATATTCCTTCTCATCATCATAAATAGAGAACCAATTCGTTTAACTCATCATCATTTTTCTTTTTTCATCCAGTCAATTTTGATTCCGGTAGATAAGTATAGGATTGTCTTTTAAACGATGGGCTGAGCAATGGACTTTGAGAAAGGTTCGACAAAAAAGCCACACTCATTGAGTAATAGACTGAATTGTGTGTTGTAAATGGCTTGAAGAAAGATACCATAGCCAAATTGGCTATTGATTTGTATGATTCTATCAAAATATTTTATTATGTTATTTCTCTTTAATAATTTTTATAAAAAATAACGGTTACATGTATGTTTATGTTGGATATTTCATAATTTTGTTGTTAATTCTAGGAAAATTTTGTGATATATTGTTGTTGGTAAAGATTTGTCTATGAATATTCTTCTTTTTAGCTTCCAATAATAATTATTAATATTCTTCTAATAACCATACTAATTGTAACAAAGAAAAGAAACTCTACAATTCACTTAAGCATTTCGGCCACAATAAGATTGATCGAAAAGAGACCACTTTGATAAAAAGTACATAGACGTGGACGTATTATCCTTTATTCTTTTAAGTTTTGAATAGTGACTATATCATTTTCCTTAATTGTTATTCTATGCCAGTTTTCGATGATATAATAAAAGCTACTAATAATTATAGCTTTTATGTTTTATTTGTGAATTTTTTTTTATCAAGAGCAAAATTATTTCATTTCATCAATGATAATGGATGATACAAAAAGCATGAATATAATCAAAATTTTGGATGCCAACTTGAAATCTTGATGCTCTTGCAAACTTATGTGCAACGAGATTAGCATGCCTCTGAACTATAATTGCTTGAGTTTCTAATGTGAGAGAAAGAGGGTTTACAATTGGATAGAGTCAAGTAAAAATCAGATACTTCCTTTCTACCATGAGAAAAATGATCATGAACCCTTTTACAAGTCTATTCGAGAATTATATTGTGGATATTGAGTTCCTGTATCCAAGCAAGGCTTTGCTGCAAAACGAAAGCTTTTGAAAATCTTCATGAAGAGGAAGGCCAGAGCATTGTGCGGGCATTGATGAAAGTACCCTCAGCGTCACGATTGCAAGAGCTTATTGGAAGTTACATTTTAAGAAGCCATTTGGAAGTGCAATCCAGTTTTGAGGCGAGACCAGATTTGGATATGTTATGTGTGTAGTATGAGATCTCACCTAGAGCTACCACTCTTAGTATTAACCATCGTCGTATAACTTGAGTTAGTTGTTAGTTACCTAATTAACTAAGTCTGTTATAATTAGTTAGAGGTGATTATATTAACCATCCTAGTATAACTTGAGTTAATTGTTAGTTACCTAACTAACTAAGTATGTTATAATTAATTAGAGGTGGTTAGTTTTCGGTTATGATAGTTATAAAGAATACATAAGTAATGAAAGATACTTTGTATTCAATTTTTTGATAAATGATAAACACAATTTCTCATCCATTATTAGATATTCTTCCTATTCCAATAGTTTTCTTCACAAGTTATCTTTTCTTCTTCATTTGAGTTCATCCATGGCATTCCTACATACCTTTATTATGGTATCAGAGCGCTTCAATTGAAGAACTCTGCTGTGCTACTCTATCCTTCATCTTTCTCTCGTTTGTTTGTTTAGTCTTGTTAGTACTATGTTGATTCTTCAAGATGAGTGAATAACTACAAGATGAATCTCTCAATGTTCATAGCCATTACTACCTGCACCCTAGTGAAAATCCAACAATCGCATTAGTTTCGCCTCTTCTGGATCCAACGAATTACAATTCTTGGAGCAGATTAGCTTTCACGACCCTAAGTTCAAAGAATAAAGTAGAATTGTTGATCGTTCCCTTCCTCGACCAACCTCGAATCATAGATTGTACGCAGCTTGGAAAAGAGCGAATAACATGGTGGTTTCATGGCTTGTACACTCAGTTGCAACTTCCATTCGTCAAAGCATCTTATGGATGGACAACACGGTTGATATCTGGAAAGATTTGAAAACATGATACTCACAAGGTGATTTGCTTTGAATTTCTTATTTACAACACAAATTAGCTTCAATTAAACAAGGAGACATGAATATTACTGATTATTTTACAAAGCTGAGAACAATTTGGGATGAGCTTGAGAGTTATCGACCTGATCCTGTGTGTACATGTACTTCTAAATGTGACTGTGATGCTCTTGTTGAAGTAAAGAAAAGGAAAGATCAAGATAGAATAATGAAGTTTATGTGTGGTCTCAATGATCAATACAATCATGTTAGATCAAACAATTAACTCAAGTTATACTAGGATGGTTATAACCACCTCTAACTAATTATAACATACTTAGTTAGTTAGGTAACTAACAACTAACTCAAGTTATACTAGGATGGTTAATATCCCCCCCTCAAGCTGGTGAATGTATATCTAACATTCCTAGCTTACACTGAAGAAAATTGAAAGCGTATGGTGGAAGTGCTTTAGTATATATGTCTGCAAGTTGCTAAGCAGAAGCAATGGGCAACAACTTGATAAGGCCTGAATGTAGTTTCTCTCGCACAATGTCATTTACATAAACTAGTAAAGTAGTAAAAGATTAAAGATGCTGCTTAATAAACAAAGAATGGTCAGAAGAACATTGTCTATATCCATGTGAGATGAGGAAAGCGGACAATCGAGCATACCACTGTCTACTGGCTTGTTTAAGGCCATACAAAGATATCTGTAATCTAACAACTTGATTAGATTTTGTTGAGTGCATACCAGGAGGCAAAGTCAAGTAAACTTCTTCATTAAGGTCTCCATGCGAAAAGGCATTATTCATATCTAATTGCTTTAAATGCCAGTTGTTAACAACAGCTAAAGCAAGTAACAATCTCACAATATCTTAGCCACTGGGGAAAAAGTATCAAGGTAGTCTTGACCCTCAATCTGAGTATACCCCTTGGCTACTAACCTAGCCTTATATCTTTCTACTGACCCATCAGCCTTGTGTTTAACTTTAGAAACCCATTAGCATCCAATAGCAGATTTGTTAGGAGGGAGGTTAGTCAAAATCCAAGTATGATTAGCCTCTAAAGCCTCAATTTCAGCATTCATTGCTTTGATCCATTTGTTTGATTGGGAAGCTTCTTTAAATGACTTAGGTTCTATCTCAGAGGATGTAGCCATAATAAAGATATGTAGGAATGTCATGGATGAACTCAAATGAAGAAGAAGATATAGCTTGTGAAGAAAACTATTGGAATAGGAAGAATATCTGGTCATAGAAATGGATAAGAAATTGTGTTTATCATTTATCAAAAAATTGAATTCAAAGTATCTTTCATTACTTATATATTCTCTATAACTACCATAACAGAAAACTAACCACCTCTAACTAATATAACAGACTTAGTTAGTTAGGTAACTAACAATTAACTCAAATTATACTAGGATGGTTAATATTGAGTAATATTGTATAGTCATGTTGACCGATATAGATGGAGCTTACTTCCGTAGCACAACAGCAACAAGATTAAAAGTATGTAAGTGTCTAAAATCCATACCTCCAATTTCTTTTATTAGATTAAAATTAAGATAAGATTATTAACTTTTATATGTAATTAAATATATTTAAAATTATACCAAAAATATTAACGTGATGAAAAATTAAAATAAAAAACATTATTGAAGGTTAACGGTATTTTCATTATTGATGATTTGTTGTTTGTTATATCTATATTATTTGTTTTAGATTTTCCTTATTTTGTAGCATTTAAAATATAATGAAAAAATTTTGTTTTTGACATAAAAAAGGTTGGTTTTCAATTTTATGGTTAGATATAATTAATACAATTAGTTAATACAATTAATTAGTAAAAGATAATTTGCAAACAAAGTTTTAAATTAATAGCATTCTGAATAATCAATTTTGAAATCAAATGATTATTATTCAACTTATAATCATAAGTTACTAATTTTATAAACTACATTAACTCTATATATATATATATATATATATATATATATATATATATATATATATATATATATATATATATATATATATTTGCTAATGAACTCATTTTTTTAATGAGTTCATTAGCCCCCAACACCATTAGTATTGGATAGAAAAACCAATACTCTTCCTCACTTTAAGTGGTCTATTTTACGGTTATTTAAGTTATTTAATTATTAATTTTTGAAAAAAAAGTATAAAAAAAACTTATTCTCTCACTTGCCCCACTCTTAATCTCACGGATGAACATTGCTGGTTCGTTTTCTCTTTTCAGCTTCTCAATTGTTGGTGTGTCTTTTTCTCAGAGTTCATTTCATGTAATCGATTATTAGTTTTCTTTTCTCTCCTTTGTGAGTGTTGGTGCTCTCTTTTGCAAAGTTGCATTTCACATAAGTTCTCCATGACAATTCTTCGTTCATCTCCTTTTGCTGGTATTCACGTATCATTCTCAGCTTCATCATGTACCAATGACATTCTCAAATTCAAGTAAATAACATATGTTAATATTCTCTTGAATTTAGATGATTGCTAAATCTATCACGTTCTCAAATTCTTAATCTTTCTTGGTGTAAGTCCTTTTCTTTTGCATTCACATAACATTCTCTCATTGTTCTTGCTCTATGCTTAGGATATTTGCTGCCTTTCTCGTTGGCATCTTTGGTGCTTCAACCTCCATTTTCCATTGGTTTCTCATATCACAACTCCGTAGGGCAGTGAAGTAAGTCACTTTGGTTCCTTTTTTTTTTGTTGATTTTTGGTATTTGCATATGCTGTTTTGTTTGCTTAATTTGTTATTATATATATCAAGCTTATGGGTCTCTATGAATTGCACATTCATTTTTTCTACTAAATTTTAATAAAATCATAATTTTACCTTTGCATGTCCCAATTCTCAGTCTGGTCTTCAATTCCAAGGGTTTTCGGTGTCCACGTGACTCAAGTATTTGTTGGGACGTGATGATACAAATGCATATGCTATATTGAATGATGGTTATGTACTTGTATCATTGATGGAGTATAGCTACGGTGGATTAAAATATTGGATGGGGATTGGATATAAGAAATTATCAAGTTTGGGTACAATAGATGTTATACTCTAGAGTAGGACATTATGTCTCGACATTTGGAAATGGGAATTCAAGTCTTTTGTTTTGTGCTAGTGGGTGCAGGGGATTGTTTTACATTTGTATCTCAATACTTTATGTGGCATAAGATTTTTCTTTTATTTGTTATTTTTATTTTGTTTTAAACCTTCGATTGATTTTTTTGTCTTTTTTTAATCATGACAGTTTTGGTTCTTTAATGTGGATAATGTGTCCTTATGTATAATCCTTCTTGGTTGCAAACTCAACATTCACATAAAATTATTAGATTCTTTTTCAGGTTTTTTATTTCACAAACCCAATCATTCTTAGAATGAAATTTGAAGAAAGAAGCCATGTTGGTGATTGGCCTTTAGGCTTCTTAGAGATTGTACTTTTGTATGTGAAGATGATAAAAATATGACATCTCTAACTTTTGAAGAGTCACAAATTAGGCCTTTGCCTCAAATGAAACGTATTGATGCATGTGTTCCTTAGAAAGGACAAATATTTAAGAGTGATAATGATGTTTATGATTTTTACTCTTTATTTGCAAAGAGAAGTGCACTACTACAATGAAAGCCTACTACATCGGTTATTTGTAGCTTACAGCATCGATTATTGATTGTCGTCGTATCAGGCGTTGTAGAAAGTGTGGACGTCTACGACGACGATAGTATTAAACCGTAGTAGAATGTACCACATTCTAAGACGGTCTAAAAGGAAACTGTCTTAGAATGTATTATTATTTTTAAAATTAATTTCATTTTTTATAGTCATCTCCATGCCAGCTATATTATAATGATTGGCACCAATAGATTGCTACTTAAGTGTCATGTAATAATTGACAAAAATGTGTGACCATTCAACTAATTAATGTGTAAGAAAATTCTTTTTGTCTCTAACTATATTATAACAATCATTCATTCAGACCATTCTAATGTGTAACAAAAGAAATACTAAAATAAATATACATCCTTGCATACTTAAAGATGACTAGAAGATATGAAGATGACAGGCATGGCACCTGCATAGAGTGGTTGACAACAGAAGGGCCATGAGTAAGGACAATCTGTATAATTATGAACACTGGGAAAGATGCTTGCCCTAGGTTTGTAGTTCTTAAGAATCTCATATGATTCTAACCTGAAAATTACATAAACAAGAAAACATGATTAAAAAACAGTTAAAGAATCTCCCTACTACTTTTTGGGAATTTTTTTAAATAAATCACTACAATTTAGAAATTATAAATTGGTCCCTTTAATTTCAAAAACAGGAGGAACAATTGGTCCATCACTTTAATTTTAAATGAATCCTAGTTTAATTTTGTTCATCTGTAAAGATGTACAAAGCTAGAATGAAGAGATGTATGGATACACAATATTGCTTACTATAGGTTGAAGATATGTACATAGCTAGAATGAAAATATATTATAAAGATGTTATTACTTTTACACTTGAGAATGAAAATATTATATCATGATTTAATAAATTTATCCATTAGTAAGAAGATTTGGTGCAATACATATATGAATAACCATGCTAATTTGAAATGCCACTAAACTACAAGGTACATTAAATAACCATGCTATTATTCCCCTGAAAATTAAAAAACTTAGCAAATATTTATTTTCTATACAAAAAGGTGGTGCATAAAGCAATTGTCTTGATTGTGGTTATAGAACATTTTCAACTTTCATGCCTCTAGCCTTCAGAAAAAAGTTACAAGTCTTTAGCTCACCTAATATTAAGTTTGAGAATTAATAAAAGTAATACAATGGAAGAACTCTTCTACTCTCACAGAGTCAAGCTACTACAGAGAACTATTTCACTCCGTTCATATCTATCGTAATGTTTTCCATGTGATACCCCTATTACCCCACATTCCCACCAATACTACTGCAAACCACAAATCAGTAACAACCCTCTTCTTTATTTCTCTCTCTCTATCAACTCGACATTCTGCCATTCCTTCCTTTATTCTTCCTAGTGTAAACTCTCCAAACCTTGAGGCCATGTGCCAACTGATGTAAACAGCTGATCCTTGGGGTCCAATGACCCTTTTTTGGGCAATAAGAGAGAATGAACTAAATACAAACTTACATAGATTTCAATTGCTAATCTAGTAAGTGGAGCAATAGCATTATTGTTCTCTAAAAGCAAAAACAACAACTTTAACATTTTTTTTCTTAACTATTATAATTTCATATTAGCAAAAAAAAAAAAAGAATAGAAAATAAGAGGTCTCTACCTCTTAAAATAGCAAAGAAAACTTTATTTTAGAAGTTAGGAGATGGTGTCAAACTAAATTAACATATAGAAGCTAGCTAAGAAGCTAAAAAGGAGAAACATGCCTGGAGATTTACAATAACAACTTTACCACCACCATGAAGTGCTTTCAGACGCAAGTTGCATACTGGAGTTATTTGTAAACTGCATTGAGATTTTATCCATGATATATCAAATAACAAAAAATATAGCAAAGCAAAATATGTTCAAAAGATATGAAAAATTGATCATGTAGAACTCATTGATATCCCCTTCAAATACATAACAATAGCATAGTACTGAAAAACATATAGAAGAAAAAGAAAAATAAAATAAAATTGTTGGAGTGATAAGAAAAAAATTATTACCTTGTACCCATGCATAACACAATATATGGCTGTTTTGCAATGCTTCTCAGTAGGATTCATCTCCTTTGAAGGAAATGAAACAGTATGCTAGTTGCAAGAAAACAAAGAACCTCAAGCAAGTTCGCAAACCTTTGGCAATTACTAATCACTGATATGATTTCTTACAACGTCCACCCACCACCAATGGATTAAAATCAAGCCACAATACTAAAACACCATGTCATGAATCCAAATTTAAAGCAGCTTAAAAGAAGGACAATATTAGCAACTTCCAAAATGGAGAAAAGACTAATTATTTCATAATTGGTTGGTTTTAAACAGAAACCACTTTTGGTTTATATTGAAATTTTAAAAAACATTCCAACTAATAGCAAGTCAAGACTAAATGACCATTTTGTAACTAATCTAGCAACAGGATGAAAAGGCCCAACTCATCACTTAACACCACCATTTTTTATTCTTCTCACCCATTTTCTAAGTTCACCCCAACTTTTTAAATGAATTTGTTTTATCAAAATAGTTTCCACGCAAACCTGTTTTCATTTGAGAAAATTACAGCAACATTCCTTAAGATTTCATATAATTACAAAAACACTCACTTCTTGTTTTTTAACCATCACATCCATCTCCCTTATAGGAGTGTTAGTATAAGATTTAAAGAGTGTTGAAGAGATATCTGTGTAATATTTTTTAACTAAAATAAAAATTAGTACGGGTGAAAAAAAAGTGAAGTTATGCATAAGAGAAATTTAGTTACACTTAATGAAAATGACAAGAAAAACAAATCATGCGCGAGAGAGAAAAGCTGCACGTATTCAAAGAAGAAAAACTTTGTTCAATCTTTCAATTAATTTTTCTTGAAGTTTTTTACATTGTTATATAAAGTTATAGATATTTTATGACCCCTACCCTACTTTAAAATTTTAAAAATTACTTTATTCGTTTAATATATTCTTTTCTATTTTTGTACTTCATACTATTATGTATTTCTTTTGTTCATAATTAATAATTGTTATATGTTAAACTTTGAGATTAAAAAGTTAAATTCTTACATTTATATTAAGATTAGAAAGAAAAGAAACAATTTGTTATTTTTCTAATAAATTTTTTGTACTTGCTTCTCCAAAAATTAAATACTATCAAAGAGGGTTTATAATCTGCTTCACATTGATAACATACTTGACATCTTCAAAATTTGGGTTTATAATCTTTGTGCACCTTGCCACCTATTCTATAAATAACCATAGTCAGCAAATCCTGCAAATATTAAAACACTTAGAACAAATTCCACTAAATAACTCAAAAATAATCACCTAAAGAGGCTGCTCCTCCTGCATCATTTGCTTATTAGAAACAAGACCCCAGTGGCTTGGTGCAACTAAACCAGTATCAAACTCCTTGATACCTATTGTAACAACAGGAAACAAACATTTAAGGAGGTGTACAAGTGATAACAAAATCCAGTCCATGCAATTAGGACAACTAGTATAAACTATAAATGCAACGAAAAATAGAACACTACACTAACAATTATTAGCCCCTTCAGTTTTTTTTCCTGGTTAATGACCGATAGCAAAAACTACTGCTATCACCTATTGAGTATTGACAAGACATAATAAATTTATATCTAAAAAAAATACAATTAAGGAACCACTTGTGACCCATCACCCATCAAAAAGGAAAAGAAGAGTAGAGGCACACTAGCTACACAACAAGACCCACCCAAAAAAAGATATGAGATGTAGTTTTTTTATTTTTAATTTAAACAATTAAAATTATCTACCAACCAGAATAAAGATTTGCAGTAATAAACTAAATCTTTTGCACATACCAAAAGTTGTATCCTTTATCATCTTCACACATCTCCTTCATGCCACAAGCCATAGCTGTTATGACTCATATATGATATATTAATAATGCTTATTAATTAGTTATTGGTGTTATCTTTTTTTTTTTTGAAAAAATAAAGTAGAGAAGTATTCTAACATATTTTCTAACACGTGTGGTTTAACTTATTTTTTGTTATTAATTAAAATTTATCGTAATTTTTTAAAATATGAGTGAAACTTATTAAATAAGAAGCAAATATTACAAATATTTATTATTTTTTAACAAATTTTAAAAGCATACTGTAGGAATGAAACTCATTAAAACGAATATATGTGCGCAAATGTGTGAGTACAAGAACTGAAACATATTCATATATGTATTGCTTCCTAACAAAACACTGCAGGAGGCTGCTTGTCTTCATTCCAATAGAAAATTAATAGTACGCTATTAAAAACAATTGGAGAGCCAATTACTTAGTGTGTTCCAAATTGCTATACTAACCACAAAATGATTGCTGAATCCAAAGCAAGCTAATAACTAAAGCAAAAGCAATTTTGAGTTGCGGCTTCATTTATTCCAACCCATACACTGCAAGTGAAAGAAAGGAAACCATTTAGTGCCATACAAACACTTGAACAATAATGCTCCTCATGTTATGCAACAAGCCACCTATGCTTGATGATTTTTCGAGACAATAAACTCATCTGCAGAACCTAAAGAAATCATGAGCAGATGATGAGCAACATGTAGCTAAAATGTGTGTTTATGATTTATTTCCTATAAGGTCAAAAGTAAAACCAAGGAAATAAGAGAAAAAACTATAGTGATAAAATGTGAAGTAGGAAAAAAGAATACGACAAACTAATTAAATTAAAACAATTATTTATGTTATTTCAATTATTTAATTATGCTTAGATAATTACAAAATTTACTAAACTATTAAGTGAATATAAAACTAAAATAAGGATTTAAAAAGAAAAGGGCACCAAAAGATAAGATGAAAAACTTTCGAACAATTCTTCAGTAATATAGGAAATAAACTAGCAACTTCATTTTACCTTTTATATTATATTCAATTGTTGTTGAATTCACAAAACAAATTCCTATTTCTCTACAACTCTAAAGATATATAGTTACCTTCTATGCATCTTCCCTTGCTTAAATCTCAGATCATAGAACATGAATTTTCATTGTTCAAGTAACCAAAAGAAAAATTTATGGCCTTAAAATATACCATTTTCAAGCATCAAATTATAGTGTTGCTTCATAGTTGAAGGAAAATCCTGCAACATAAAGGATATCATTAGAATTTTTTCGACAAATATTCTAAGCATCTTGAACTATAGAATTCTATAAACATAACAGTAGCAGAAAACATATTACATTCCTCGGCCATATATACCCAATTGCTCATATACATATATATGCCTCAATATATATATAACATGATAGTTGGCACACACAATCAAGCATCAACTTCAAAGATATGCAGTATGGTAAACAACACAGTTTTTAACAGATAAATTGAAATGTAAAAGTATTCATTGTTACTTGTCCAATATAACCCAGCTTGATCAGACTCTCTTGGCTTCAATAGCAATTGCTCTGGATAAAGAACCAAAAAGAATCTTCACTCTGATTTTTATCTGTGTAAATATTTGATAGTTTAGAATAAGAAAAAGGAACTTATATCTGGAAGGTATTACACTTTGACGTTCAAACCTTCTCTGGATCATAAAAATCATGGAGTTGAAGTACTAATTGAGAACATGAATCTATAATAACTTATATGAAATAGTTCCTAAACTGGATCTCCAATGACTTGAGGCACAATCAGTAGTAAATCTTGAAAGTCCCCAAGCCTGAACCTGTTAGTCTATCTTCTCATACTCTGCTTGTAGATAATTCTTAAACATATGTAAGCAGGTTTTTCATTCTCTAAATTACTCACAAATTCCCAGCTATTCATGTTGAAGATTAATCTAGAAAAGTGTAGATGCATATTTGGTGGTCCATTATCTAGAGAGTTCCACACCTATGGAGATGTTGTAGTGTGTAGAAACTTCTTGATGGATGTAGAAAAATATCTTATAGAAGCACCTAGAACATTATAGAGATGGATGGTAGATGATAGATGAGTCTAGAAGACTCTAGGACTAAGTAGTATAGAAGTGTGTAGAAATCACCTATGTAACCTATATAAAGGCATAAGTTGTAGCAAGCCATGAAATGTAAGTCAAGAAACTAATAAGCACAATTCAAGTTAAGATGTCAATTTTCTGAAAACTCATCCTCTTCCTACTCCCATAATTTCTATCATACATTTCTACCATATCCTTCCATAGAAAAAAGACATAACCACGTCCCATATCCTAACAGTGGTATCAGAGCAGTATTGATCCTATGGCCTTTGCTACATCACCTAGCCCACCAACCTTCAACTATAACCAAACCTTAGTTCTCATATTTAATGGAGAAGCATATGATTATTGGAGCATCCAAATGCAAACTATATTCATCTCACAAGACTTGTGGGATGTTATAGAGAATGACTATCCAGTCCCAGAAAGCCAAGAAGAATTGGCTACGTGGACAACAACAAAGCAAAAGGAGTACAAGCAAAACAAGCAACATGATGCTAAGGCTCTGTTATTCATCCAACAAGGAGTTAGTAGAGAGATCTTTCCAAGAATCATGCAAGCAAAAAATGCAAAGGAGGCGTGGGAGACTCTGAAAAATGAATTTAAAGACACAGACAAAGTAATTTCTATTAAACTTCAATCTTTGTGGAAGGATTTTGATACATTAATAATGCGGGAAGATGAATCTATACAATCTTTCTTCTATAGTGTCTCTAATATCTTTAATCAAATTAGAAGTTACGGGGACACGATTGAAGACAAGAAAATAATACTAAAAATATTAAGAAGTCTTCCCGTAAAATATGATCATTTTGTGGCTGCCATAGAAGAATCAAAAGATTTATCTAAACTCACTCTAGTAGAATTAATGGGCTCTTTAGAAGCTCATGAAGCTAGAATAAAAAGATTTGAGCAGCCACTAGAGCAAGCATTCCAATCTAAAATTAATATCTCTAAAAATGATGGAGATAAGAAAAATAACCATGGTAAATTTCCTCAAAAAAGAGGAGGAGCATTTACTAATCGTGGTAAAAGGAGCGGAAAGCAACGGAGTAATAATGCTTCAAGCTCCTATTGCAAATTATGCAAGAAAAATAATCATGATACAAATGATTGTCGGTACAAATGCAAAAAGTGCAAAAGGCACCTATGCAATGAAAAAGATTATTTTTATTGACAAAAAGAAGAAGCAAATTTTCTAGAAAATAAAGAATTCCTTGATCATACTTTGTACTCCGCTTTATCTTCTCAAGAATAAAGGGATATATAGTATGTTGATAGTGGTTGTTCAAACCACATGACAAAAAACAAAAGTCGCTTTGTGCAACTAGATGAGACAATAAAATCCAAAGTTACACTTGGTGATGGAAATGTTCAAACAGTTGAAGGAAAAGGCACCATTGCTGTTAAAACTCAAAATGGTAGCCAAAAATATATCCATGATGTTTTTTATGTGCTAGGTCTTACTCAAAATCTTCTAAGTGTTGGTCAACTTATTCATAAAAATTATAAAGTCATCTTTGATGATGATAAATGTAATATCATTGATAAAAGAAAGGCCAAATTATTTCTATCAAAATGGCTCCTAATAAAGTATTTCCTCTATTTATGCCATTTGGGCAAAACAATGCATTGAAATGTGAGAATATGGATGAGTCCATACTGTGGCACTTGAGGTATGGTCATCTAAACTTTAATGGCCTCAAATTATTAAAACAAAAAAATATGGTGCTTGGGCTTCCTTTTATTTCATCTAACCTTAAAGTTTGCAAAGGTTGCATTTATGGCAAGATGCACAGGTTACCATTTCCAAAAGCATCTTGGAGAGCTAAAGCTCCACTTCAATTGGTGGATGTTGATATCTGGGGACCATCAAGTACCCCCAGCTTTGGTGGAAGAAGATATTTTCTCCTCTTCGTTGATGACTACACTCGAATGATGTGGGTGTACTTCATCCAACAAAAATCCGATGCATTCTCTTGCTTCAAGGAGTTCAAGGCCCTAGTGGAAAAGCAAAGTGGGCATTCCCTCAAAATCGTGAGAACAGATCGTGGGGGAGAATTCAATGGGCACATATTCATCAATTTTTGCAATGATCATGGCATCAAGAAGGAGCTGACTATTCGTCACACTCCATAACATAATGGTGTCGCTGAAAGGAAAAATAGAACCATTGTGGAAATGGCTCGATCGATGCTACAACACAAGAACCTGCCAAAGAATCTATGGGCGGAAGCTGTTAGTACAACAGTATACATCGTCAACCATTCTCCAACTAAAGCAGTCTTAAATATGACGCCATATGAAGCATGGTTCGACAGAAAACCAACAGTTGATCATTTTAAAGTTTTTGGATGTGTTGCTTATTCGCACATTCCAAAGGAGAACCGAGAAAAGCTCGATGAAAAAGGAGAAAAGTGCATCTTTGTCGGCTATAGTGACCAATCTAAAGGTTACCGATTATTCAAACCAGATTCAAAGCAGCTGATCATTTCAAGAGATGTCATCTTTGATGAAGGAGCAAGGTGGCAATGGAGTACTGAAGTCAATGAGACGCAATAAGTAACCAATCCAAGCCCGTGCACACTGCCACCATCACCAACACAGCATGACCAACAACACCAACAAGAAGAAGTAGAAGAAGTCCCACAACAAAAATTTCGAAGATCAGGAAGGCCACACAAACCGAATCCAAAGTATGCAAATGTTGGATTTTTTGCCTGTGAACCTCAAAAGTTTGAGGAAGCATTAAAAGAAGAAGTTTGGAGAAAAGCCATGGACAAGGAAATCAAAATGATAGAGAAAAATCATACATGGGAGCTCATGCAAAAACCAGAAGACAAGGAGATCATTGGCCTGAAATGGGTTTACAAAATTAAATATAATGAGGATGGAACAATCCAGAAACACAAAGCATGACTTGTAGCTAAAGCTATTCACAACTGCCAGGAGTTGATTTCAATGAGACATTTGCTCCCGTTGTGCGCATGGAAACAATCAGAACTGTACTAGCCTTAGCTGCACAGTTGAAGCTACAAGTCTACCAGCTAGATGTAAAATCAGCTTTCTTGAATGGAGAGATTGAAGAAGAAGTCTACATGGAGCAACCACAAGGATACAAAGTTCAAGGAGAAGAAGACAAAGTGTATCGCTTGAAAAAGGCGCTTTATGGTCTCAAACAAGCTCCCCGAGCATGGAACAGTAAAATAGACAAATATCTCGTCGAGCATAGATTCCTCAAAAGTCCAAGTGAGCCGTCACTATATGTGAAGATGCAAGGTAATCATTTCTTGATTTTGTGTCTATACGTAGATGATTTAATCTACATCGGCAACAACTCACATATGATGGAAGAATTCAAAAAGACTATGATGCAAGAGTATGAAATGACCGATCTTGGACTCATGAGATATTTTCTCGGCATGCAAGTCAAGCAAAGACCTAAACAAATATTTATCTCGCAAGAAAAATATGCGGATGACTTACTGAAGAAGTTCAACATGCAAGATTGCAAACCACTTGCCACACCTATGGCGATGAACGAGAAGCTTTCAAAAGATGATGGGCTAAACAAAGTTGATGCAACAGTTTATAGAAGCCTAGTCGGTTCACTAATCTACTTAACCAACTCAAGGCCAGACATCGTACATGCAGTTAGCATCGTGTCTAGATTCATGAGTAACCCAAGCAAAACACACTTTGCAGTAGCCAAGAGAATCCTAAGATATGTCAATGGCACAAAGGATTTTGGCATTTTGTATGATGCAAATAGAGACTTTAACTTGACAGGTTATACAGATAGTGACTAGGCAGGAAGCACAAATGATAGAAAAAGCACAAGTGGATATGTGTTTCTTCTAGGCAACAAAGCAATATCATGGGCGTCAAAGAAGAAAACGAAAGTTGCTCTATCGTCAGCAGAAGCAAAATACATGGCTGCAACAAGCGCTGTGTGTGAAGCGACATGGTTCAGAAAAATTCTGCAAGACGTACAACAAGACTACAAGACTCCAACATATTCATTGTGATAATATGTCGGCTATTGCAATGACTAAGAATCCAATATTCCACAGTCGTACAAAGCACATTGAGATTAGATAACACTTCATCAAAGAGCTCGTGGAACATGGAGAAATCAAAATGGAGTTCTGCAAGACTGAAGAACAATTAGTAGACATCTTCACCAAGCCAATTGCAACAGAGAAGTTCATCAAATTCAGAGACATGGTTGGAGTTCAAGACTTTTCTAGATTAAGGGGGAGTGTTGAAGATTAATCTAGAAAAGTGTAGATGTATAATTGGTGGTCTATTATCTAGAGAGTTCTACACCTATGGAGATGTTGTAGTGTGTAGAAACTTCTTGATGGATGTAGAAAAATATCTTATAGAAGCACCTAGAATATTATAGAGATGGATGGTAGATGATAGATGAGTCTACAAGACTCTAGGACTAAGTAGTATAGAAGTGTGTAGAAATCACCTATGTAACCTATATAAAGACATAAGTTGTAGCAAGCCATGAAATGTAAGTCAAGAAGCTAATAAGCACAATTCAAGTTAAGGTGCCAATTTTCTAAAAACTCATCCTCTTCCTACTCCCATCATTTCTATCATACATTTCTACCATATCCTTCCATAGAAAAAAGGCATAACCACGTTCCATATCCTAACAATTCAAATCCAATTAGAAAGTGAAGTATATGTGTTTACCTCTTCTTATCAATATTCTTTTTAACATGAACTTGCTCTGTGTTAGTAGGTCTCGAAGCTGCATACAAACAATTTCTTATTTTATTAAATCCTAACAACTTAAAGTTATTTCTTTTTAATTTCATTTCACAACCAAACACAGATTATAAGTCAAGTCTTGAGTTTTTTTCTTGAAATAAGAAAAAAGTTAGGAAGGATATAGATAACTGATAGGATTGGGAACGCTCCACCAAAAGAAAAAGGGATAATGTATTATTAGATTTCAATCTAGGTGATTTTGTTTTCCACATATATTTTGGTACTCAAACATACCACTAAATATCTGGAATGGATTGCCGTTGAACTTTTTTCCTTTTGCCAAGTTATCTTAATATTTAAATGTATTGACATTTTATAAATAATAAAAGTGCATGTGAACAGAAGCTAGGACAATCGAATTAGGTAATGTACGTTTGTTAAATGTAACGTTAAAAAGAGGTAAGAAAAAAAAAGAGAAATAAATGCTCATAAGTCTTGCAACTTGAAACTTATATTCATTAATTAATAAAATTTCATATAAAGTTTACTCTCTTCTTTTTATTTATATTTTTAGTTTAAACAAAGATGCTCATAAGTCACAAGTAACAAACCTCAATAATGGTGGGGACAAAATCCATGTTTGGAATTGGTTGAAGGGCTAAAACAGAAAGAAATGCATCTGTGTCAACTTCATACCTAACATACAAATAATTTGAAATCCATTAACTTCATTTAACTGAAATTCAGCACATGACAAAAGTCAAATTAAGTAAAAACTAGTTACTCTACTAAAACAAATGAACCTATCTATGTGAACAACTGAACATGGTGAAGCTTGCAATTGGTCAACATGGAATAAATAAATATATGAATGAATGAATGGAAGTTGAATAAAGGATATATCATTTGTATTGTGGGATAATGTGTTGTTCATCCCAGTACGTTGTACTGATCTTGTGTAACTGAGAACCTGCAGCATGATAACATCATAATAAGAAAGCAAATCAAAGAAAAATATGATCTTAGTTAAAAGAAAGAAAGAAGGAAGGAAAACCCACAGGGCAAAGCTCTTTTGTAACTTCATTCAAGGTCTTCTTGGGTTTTTTGATGTAGCTCCTGTTGTTTAAGCTTGAGGACTCAAATGCAGCTCTTTTATATTGTTCCATCATGTAAGTATCATATAGATGTGGTAACCTTCGAAATGGGTTTATTGCCAGTATACGTCTGCAACAATGTATGCAACAATGTAGTAGGAGTAGGGGCAGCAGCATCATGGTTACATTGAGTTCTACTTTCACTAAAATAAAATAAAATAAAAAACAATTTTAGCATTAAAAGAAATAATAAGATTATTAGTATCTTACTTAGGTACATAGATTTCATTGAGTTCATATCTAGCTGCCAAGTTGTGCAGAACTCTTGGTTCATGCAAGTATGACAGTTTTGTCATGTCATCTATACCTCCAGGGGGAGCTTCATCATCTTTGGGAAAACCTGAGATATTTGTGATAACCTGCAACTATATTTCATGCTGTTAAAAATAAAACCATAAGCAAAAACCTTGGACACTCTTCTTTAATTGCTGGTTAAACATAAAAGACATAGTAAATTAGACAATAAGGAGGGAATAAGCATAGGATTTGTTTTACCGAAGATATAAATTAACCAATTTACTCATTTGGAGAAAATGTGCGCATTAGAAAGAGGAAGAAGATTGCCATATATTAGGTGAAGTAACTTCATGATTAATTAGGCTCCATGTATCTATTTATCCTGATAAATCATGTGTAGAACAAGTGTCTTATAGTAAGTACAAGTCTGGGTAAATAACTACACCACAATACGCTTAATATAATTATCTAACAAAAATGATTTTACAAACTGTTCAATCTACAATATTTTCTTATTCATTAAAGTCCCTAGATCCATTGACTAAACTCCTCACAAAATTTGTATCTGCAGCTGAAGTTAAAGAACAAGTACCATGCTTATGTCGTATTGTTAAAATGGTTAGATTAACATAGTTTGTGAGATACCAACACAACCATGTGTGAAGTTTATAGCAGATAATGAAACGGAATTTAGTGACCCAAAGAATTTAGTACCAATGCACAAATTTTGTTGATATACAAAATAATCATATATACGAACAATGTGATGCTTATCCTCAGGATCATACTCTCATTTAACTGCAGGACAAAAATAGTATACATGTGTAATTTCTCATTGACTTGCAAGAAAATGACAAGGATCTTAATAATAACAACACGAGGTTACCGTTATTAAAATAGTTACTTCAATCAGCGCCCGTTGATAGTATGCAGGTTGATTTTTAATGATCTTCACGACAACAAAACTGTTGGTATCTGAATCCCAACATTTAGCCACTTGTCCAAATGTCCTGTGGCCAAGGAGATCCACATTATGTACCCTTATCAACTGCCAATGTAAAAGACCACAAAAATTTAATAGCTTTTTTGACAACTTTTGGTAAGATCACAAGTTATCCTCACACTATTTGGGTGTTGCCGCCCTGGTCACAAGTTGCTTCTGCTGGATTTTGAACTCTGCATTGCAAGTAAAATGCACCCAAAAAAGACAAGTTCCAAAAGGCCATCATCCAAGACAACTGTGCTTAGAATTTCCCCCAAGAATGTGTCCTACAAGCACAAAGGGCATTAAATTATAGAAACAAAGCAAAAACCCCGGTTTAATTCATTTCTGCATAGCTTACACGATTTTAATAATTTCTGATGCACTGTAGTGTTGATGAGAAATACCAAGCCATAAAAGTAATTGAAAATCACATTCTTCGATTGCGTTGTAGATCACGAGTGCAGGACAAATTCTTGAGGGAAATTTTCTATGATCTCTCATATATAGTGCAGTGCGAGCAAATTAGCCAAACCTCACTCGTAAAGCCTCTTCAAATTACACTTCAGGTCCAACCAAGTTTTTCATCAAGGCCAATTTTCTCTCCAATGTAGTTATGCAAAGTGAAAAGCAAAATAACAATAAACATATTACTATATGCACTCCAACATCTAGCTATGTTTGCTTCGTAAAAAATAAATAAATAAATACTGCAACAATATTGTTAAAAATTTTCAGAGAAACAAGAAGCAGGGAAAGGCATGCTATGTTAACATTTTGGAAAAGTGAAAGACAAGAGTAACCATAATAATGGGGCGCAATGAAGGTGTCCCTGCCGACGCCGCTAAGGCCGCTGATGACGATGATGAGGGTGTAACCGTGAATCTCTTTGATTAAATTGAAAACGGAGAGGTTGACGCAAGCACGGAGCAAGGACAAAAGAGTAATTAAGCACAACTATAGGTTAAGGGGTAGCATTTTGTAGTAGAAGGAAATGAAATCGAAGGGGTTGGTGGTGGCAAGGGCGGAGATGATGGGGTTGAAGGTGGAATCGATAAGGTTAGTGTCGAGCGAGTGGAAGAGTTGAAGGGCTTGATGGAGGTTGTTGTTGTGTGCGTGGAGGGAGATGATGGTGTTCCAAATGACGATGTTTCGGTGCCGCGATAAGGTTTGGAGGAAGAGTTGGTGGGCTAAGGGAGGGAGAGGCGGGTGTCATAGAGGTGGAGGAAGGAGGAGGAAGTTATGAAGGAAGGAGGACTTGGCGGCGTGGGCGTGGAGCAAGGTGGCGAGGAGGTGAGGGTTGAGAGGGAGGAGAAGTGTATGGAAGCTTCTAGGGCACGAGGAGCAAAGAAAGAGAATGGAATTCTCAGCGTCAAAGTAAAAAGGTGAGAAAAATTCAAAGACGATTTTATTAAAGACATGTCTTTGAATATTTTGAATACTTAATTTCTAGAATAGTTTTCAATGACCGTCATTGTATAACTTTTATTATTTACAAAATTGTCACCGTGTGATATTCTAAGACGGTTTCATATAACCGTCTTAGAATGTGTGTCGTAAAAAATAGTTTTTTTAATAGTGGTGGTTTTTCAATTAGAAGTGATCATGTTTTCAAATGTAGTAAAAGTGAGAATGAGAAGAACCCATCAGGTGTTTATAAAAGGGAGTTTGTTTGCCATCGTGCAGGCAATGCTAAACATCACAAAGTTATTGAATTAGAAAGAAAAAGGAAACAAAAAAGTTTAAAATGTAATTGTAGTGCAAAAATGTGGATTGCTAAAAGAAAAATTGGTTTTGAGGAATAATGGATAGTTTCATGTTTTAATAATTCTCATAACCATGAGTTGTTGGATGATAAAGAGGTTCAGTATCTTCCTGCTTATCATGACATCCCTGCTGATGATCATAATCGTATATTATTGTTGTCAAAGGTTTGTTGTCTCGTAAGTCTCATAATAAAAGTTCTTGAGTTAGAGAAAGGAATAGATGCAGACAATCTATCATTTTTAGAGAAAGATATTAAGAATTTTATTCAATCTCAACATAGTATTGAAGAAGAGAATGAAGGTACTGAGGTTCTCAAATTATGCAAAAGTTTGAAAGACAAGGATGATGCCTTCCAATATGATTTCACATTAGATGAAAACAATAAATTGGAGCATATTATTTGGGTATTTGGTGATTCAATTCGAGCATATGAAGCTTTTGGAGATGCGGTCATCTTTGATACCACATATGGAATTAATCGTTATGATATGCCTCATGGACTATGGATTGGGGTTGATAATTGTTATGCTCTCTGCTATTCAACAAGTGTACCGAGTCTACAAGTAATATATAAAATGGTAAGACCGAGTATTGTATCCACAAGGAATTTGTTTCACTCAGAAAATGTATATTCAGTGAGCAGACATTTGTATAAACCGAAAGCAAGTAAATATCAAGTTGGGTTTTTGTGTGGAAATCTAGTTAACTATAAACTAAATATCTATGGTTTGAGAAGTAAAAACAGTCAAGTGAAAAGCGTTGGGTCGTTCTACTGAATTTTCCTTGATGTTGTTATATATTTTTCTTTATTTAATGTTATCCTAGTGTTCTTATGCCGAGAAATTACCCAAACCAAGATCCCTCGAGTGAATGGGCCCAACTCTCTTTAAACCTCGTCCTTGATCCCTCAACAAACTCAGCCTAAAAGAGTTGCATTAAGTCTACATCATAATATGGACTAGATCGCTGCACTCCATTCCTAGACATACAGTTTTCTAGCTTGCTCTATCAAGCTCTAAGGCTTTAAAGCACTTTCCAATGCTAAAAATCCAAACTATACATACAAATGGGTGATCAAGCCACAAGCATGTAAAAATAAGCATGGATAGAGTAATGAGCTTTTAATACAAAGAAGAACATATTTTGAGTGAAGAAAAATGGCTAAGAAGGGTTGAGAATGTCTCCTTCAACCTCTAGAACCTTAATCTCACTCCTATAACCTAAACTATCTTAGTGGCTTCGTTTCTGTCGCTCTAGCTTCTCCCTTGGCTCTATTTTTCAACTCCTTCCTTGATTTCCGCCAACTTCAGTGTTTTAAAGGCTACTTGGACGTTTCAACTTCTGAAGGCTCGCTTAGCGAGATTGGCTCGCTAAGTGAGAGTAAGTGAATTTGGCTTAGCGAACTGGGTGCGAGAAGAGACAAACTACTCGCTGGGCAAGCACATCTCTGATTGATCCTCTTCTAGGGTTTTCTAGCACGCTAAGCGAGTTGCATGCCTCGCTTAGCGGATGTCACTTGCTAAGCGCATAAGCCTTGCTTAGCGAGACACTAGCTACTCGAACCTTCTTTTCTTTTAGCCTAAAACTAAAGTGGTTTCAACATTAATTCACAAAATGAGAGTATCTATTATATAAAATCAAACTAAACATGAAAATATGTACAATTCCTACAAAAAGAACCATAAATTGGAGGAAAGATGCTAATTTCATGTCACTATTCAATACAAAAGTTAGTCGTAAATAACGACTAACAATAATCATATGGATGAAAAAATTCCTTCCTTCATACGGGCTTTAAAGGTATGTTCCTATTTTTCAAAATTATTATTATCCTAATTCTAATTGAGATTTTAGTAATTTTTTATGATTTGTTTTTTTTTCTTTAGAGTTTTATGTCTTTTGTTAAAGGAAAATGTCTTCAAACAATTCTTACAGATGAAGATCTTGCACTTGAAGAAGCCATTTCAACGGAGTTTCCAAACACAAAACATGCATTTTGCATATGGCATATTGTGGCAAAATTATCAACTTGGTTCTCTTTTCCTTTGGGTTCAAGATATAACGAATTCAAATATGAGTTCCATAGGTTATATAATTTAGAATGTGCAGTTGATTTTGAAAACAATGGGAAGTAATGATTGTACAGTTTGGTCTAACTATGGATGGACATATAGACTTGTTTTATTCTCATCTTCAATTTTGGGCTTTTACCTATTTGAAATACTTTTTTCTATTGGTGACAACAACCTGGAGTCTATAAATTCATATATATAAAGGTTCTTAGATGCTAAAACAAGTTTGGTGGATTTTGTATACCAAGTATAGAGTCGTGTCATAAGTTTTATTGTGAGCATATTATTCCTTTAATCATTTAGCTTTTAAAGTTGTTATAGCTAATATATTTTTGTGTAGGTTGGTGTTGATGTCACTATTAGAAATCAAGCTGGAGAAGAGGCACGAATGCGGAAAAAGTACCATAATCCTTCAATTAGAACAAGTTTTCCTATTGAGGAACATGTTGCAACTATACTTACACCTTATGCCTTTGAGTTGCTACAACATGAAATTGAGTTATCTACAAAATATGCAGCAACTAAAACTAGTAATGACTCTTACACAGCATGACATCATACCAAAGTTGATGGAGGCATTTCGTAAGTTGGATAGAAGAAGAAGAATCAATCTAATGTTATTGTAAAGAATTTGAATTCTTTGGGATATTGTGTAGATATGATATTCGAGTACTATTGAAGAATGATCATTTTCATCTTCAGACAAAATATCTTCCTCTTCAGTGGAGACAAAAAAGTTCATTGGTCCCAAAATCTAATCACTTAACTAATTTCAATGATAAATCCTCTATTGAGATTTGATCTCTAATTCAACATCTAGAAGTTAAATGTTTAAAGACAAAAGATCGAGTTGAAGTTGTTGTGAAAGAGTTAAAGAGAATTATTGAGTTGGTAAAAGGCATGCCTGAAGTTCAAGAAGACTCCATTGAGTTGGAACATTTTGCTCCAAATGATAATGAGTGTGATGTTAAAAATTTCATGATATCTAAAACAAAAGGTTGCCCAAGAGGGTCAAGGCCAAAAGGAGGAGTTGAAGTTGCAAAAAATTCTGGTCGTTGTCATATTCCTAATTATGATGGGACTAATCATGACTCACAAAATTGTCCAAACAAAAAGAAAAATGTTGAAAATTTGTCTTCTCAATCTTCAACTAAGTAAGTCCTAATATTTTTTTTGGTTGATCATGACTTGTTAAGTGTTAATGATGACTTACTGAGTGTTTATGTTATTTAATAGGATAGCAAAGGGTTGGAAAAGTAGTCTAAAAGAGGATGTGCACCAGTCAATGGATGAGTTGAAAGAGTACTTCAGTTTGTTTTGTGATTAAGTGTTGTTTCAAGAGTCGAAGCGAATCTTCAAACAATCTAATTGTGTTTAGTCTAAGATAATGAGAATGTATTTTGCATCTTCTATTATTTTAACCATGAAAAGCTTAGGCACGATATTGTCTTGAATATTTTTCCATTTTAATGTCAGCATATTTCCTCTCTGACTTATTTTCATTGAGTCAGAAATAATTTTCAATGAACGCCCTTTTGATTAATAGTATTCATTAATGTTAGGATTGGTCTTGGCTCATTTATTAAGGGAAAAATAGACCAGAGATTTGTTTCACCAACTGGTGCATACTGCACTATATATTTATTGTAGACTTCTTCACTTCGGACCCATTCTGTTATTACAACATTGACATATATTAGGCATTCGATAACAAGGATATATTAAAGCTTATAGTCCTTGCAAGGTAGTGTACTTTCATGTCTTATGCTCTGCACTAGCTATATCCAATAAATCTTCTGTTCATATAAATATGCTTGTAAAAAAAAGTAACAATAAATTGGTATCAACATTATGCCACTAAAGAATTTGGTGTTAGTGTTAAGCTTTTCTTAATATTCATGACCATGAATAAATATTATTCAAACAAAATTGTGTTCTATTACAACAAACAACTTAGATATCTGGGAAGTAAAACTTAAAATCAAGAGATATATTTACTAAACTCTATCATTTTATATTTACCTAAAGTACAAAAGACTGGAATAATGTTCCAAGATTTGACAATAAGAGCACATAGACAAAACCATTAATTATAAGATCGACATTACAAATAGCCTAAAAGCACATATACATCTATTTGTGCACATGGTAGATGTTGATATGACTCCAACAACCAGTCACTGAAGCAAATTCCATTGTTTTTTATTTTCTCCGAGAGCCTTTATTGTATCACCTCCTTGAGCACATATCACAATCTTTAATCTATTGTGCATGATATTGACAGACTCCTAGCTTCCTTTTTGACAACCAGACACGTATTTGGTTCGTCTAGCAGCATTTGGCACCAAGCATCAAAGGTTACTCATCTTTGTAGCAATCTTACATGACATCACTTTGGCACAATATCAGTATTATGCGTCTCTATTGCATCACCTACACCAATACAATTATACACTTAACGAACATATTAGAAGGAAAAAAAATCACTCACAAAACACCCGCGAAAAAGATAAATTAATGATAAAACTAGTACTAGAATATATGCACAGTAGAAAACAAAAAGATCAATTAAAATAGTAATAGAATATATTGACTTCCAAAAAATTCAGAAAACTATACGTTAAAAAATTTGTTCATGTAAAACTAGGAGCAACTAACAATTATCATGGTCAAAGAAGTGATGTTTAATGTGCTTATTTTTCTGAGAAGTCGTGAATTTTTCTCACCAGCTAGATCTGAAACTTGCTTCTCTTGTACCTTTCTTCAGTTTCTTGTCTAGAATAAAAAGAAAATTAAAGACCAAAAGAGACACAGAGACCCAGAAAGGGAAAAACGAATACGGTTCAATGAGACTATGAGAGACATAAATGGTCAAATTTCAAAGATAGATAGGCAAAAGAAGGTATTTTAAGATAGGTAAAAGGAGACACTTTCATCTCTTTCTCCAACAGTGCCAACAATGCCAAAGCAGCGGCACCCTTGGTGGTGGGTGGAAAAAGATAAAGATTGAAGACGGAGCGTCATTCAGAACGTTCTATGAGTGGGGCAGGTGAAGTGTGACATGAGATTCAGAGCATGTGAGAGAATAGAATTTTTTATGTTTTAAAAAAATTAATAATTAAATTACTTAAATAACCTTAAAACAAATCACTTAAAGTAAGGCAGAGTATTGGTTTTTTCTGTCCAATAATTATGGTGTTAGATGCTTATGCACTTCTAAAAAAAAGGACATGAGTTCATTAGCAAGCCCCTATATAACAAATTTTAAAAAATTAATGATTAAAGAAATTTAATCATTTAATTTTTATTAATCATGTTTTCACAACCGTTAACATCTTTAATAACCATGATTAAATTAATTTTCAGCAATTACAACTTTTTTCTTATGTAAATTAAAAAGTACAATATGATTTACTTATACTTATTTAGCATTGTTACTACAATGTATGTAAGGTTTTTATGATTTTTTTGTATTTTTTTATATTTTCTTTGTATATACTATCATGCTGTTTGCTTATTAGGGATAAATTGTTTTCCTTAATTTTTTGTTATAATTATTTAATATGAATGAACTTTTTTACTTGCTTATTATTTTATGAATTATTTAATTAATTTATTGAATATTCTACTTTATCTAGTATATAAAGTGTGACTGTGTGAGTAAAATTAATATCTAAATTATGTTTTTCAAAAATCATTATTAATTTATTCTTTGTTATTTTTTAAAATTATTGAAAATTTTCATTTATCTACGTAAATTTAATTTTTTTATACATTGATATCTATGTGTAGTTTTTTTAATATAAAAATTATATATATAATAGAACTTGTGAGAATGATTTTCTTTTATGAAACCAAATAAGGGATTTCCTACTTAGCTCACAATGATGAATAATTTACTTGAAATCACATTTATTCTTAAATTATTAGAATAATTTTTTTTCAATTCATTGTTATAATAAAAATTGTAATATAACTGCATTTTTATATTAATTTCTGTATGAACAAAATGAACTTTTTAGGCAAATCATTATTCATTACTTATTATTTTCATCTTAATTATAGAAGTTTTTCTTCAAATACGTAAATCCATTTTTTATACAGTGGTATTTATATATAAATGTTATTTAAAACTTATGCGGAAGTATTTTTTTAATGAAAATTCTCTAGCTCTTAACGTGGATGAATAATTTACCTAAAATCACATTTCATCTATATTATAAGGTTGAATTATTATTTTTTAATTTATTGCTATAATTCTTTATTATAAATATTTTTTCTTATAACTTAATTAATTTATTGAATATTTTATTCTATCTATCATAGAATGCGAGTCAAATTAATTTTTAGACAAATCGTTATTCATTTCTTATTTAGTATACTCTTGCTTAAGTACTAGTAAATTATTGAAGATTCTTTCTTACATGTGTAAATTTTTTATGTTTTATTCTTTTGATACATTGTATCTATATCTAAATCAATATAGAAATTATATATAAAATAAAATTTATGTGAATGAATAATTTTTATGAAATCAAGTAAGGAGATTCACGCTTAACTCATAGGGATGAATAATTTAACTGAAACCATGTGAATTTTAAATTATTAGAGTCAAAGTATTCTTTTTATTCATTAGTATAAGAATAAGTTTAATATAAATTTATATGAATAAAATTAATGTTTTAAAAAAATTTTGTAGACAAGTTATAACTCATTTCTTATTTATTATATTTTCACTTGCGTAAATTATTGAAAATCTCTTTTTATATTGATTAATTTAAATTTTCTCTTATACGTTGATATCTAAATGTAAATATTTTAATAAATAAATTATATTATATATAAAACCAAGTAGGGGAATTTATGAAAATGCAAACTTGCTGCATAATTTATTGTAGATTTTGGAAGTATTTTAAGAATTTAGACATGTAACTTTTAATGAATTATTTAAGTTTTTTTCACATTTTAATAAACATTTTTTATTACAATTATAATATTATAGTTCTTTAACCTAATGAAAATATTCTATTCTAAAAAAATAATCAAAATATACAATCCTCCTATAATTTTAACTATTCAATCCATCAAAGTTTGTTAACAATTATTAATACTTACAAGCATGTTTTATAGATTCACAACAAAGATAAGTAAACGGTTGTCAGTGTCGCCCATTCATGCATGGGTCAACATACTAGGAATGTGGTAAACATAAAGGATGTGAATAGTCTTTCATTCGTTTTTCTTTTTTAATTTTCAATCTTTTTTTATAGTCTTGCATAAAATACATGAATAAATATTTTAATTTATATCATGTTTATTATTGGTGAGTTGCATCGAGCCATGGATATGTAATCTATGCTTTGCATGTTTTTATTTTGATTCTTTATAACATTTATGTTATGGTAAGTCCATAACCAGTTGATCCAAAAATAGATTTATTTTAGGTAGTTTTTAAATAAAAAATAAATATATTAAAATTCATGTGTTTGAAGGAAACTTTCTGTTTCATATCAGGCGACTAATTACATTTCTATGTTAGAAACATGTATGTCTATTTTGATACTTCAACTCACACTACATACAAGACAATATCTAACTAAAAACTCTAAAATATCATGTTCATATGGTGCAATGCACACTATTAGAAACATGTATATTGATACTAATGGAAGCTTGTTTGAGAAGCTTATATGAAGGTTGCATCTTTGAGCTTTACTAAAGTCTTTCAATGGTGATTTTCCACCATGAAGATGCAGCGGAAGATAAAGGAGAAGAAGCGAGAGCAGACGTCATCTATTAGGGAATAAGTCATGAAAGGAGAAGTTTCACCACCAAGAAAGTGTCTTGGATAAGAAGCTTAGAGAGGAAGCTTCAATGGAGGAAAAGAATGAGAGAAAAAGTGGAATGAAAAATTGAAGGAAGAAAGGGAGAAAAGTTTAACTTTAAAGTATGTCTCACAAGACTCTCATTCATCAAAGTTGCAAGTGTTACACATGTTTCTATTTATAGCCTAGGTCACTAACTTGTGAATTTCATTTTCATTTCATGTGAATCTAAGAGGAATATTCCAAGGATATGTCAAAGGCATCTTAGCATATTTCAAGAATATGTCAAAGACATCTTAGCATATTTCCTTTAGATGCCACAAGTATGAAAGAGGTGACTCTAGCACATGGGAAAGGAATATGTCATAAGAATATTCCAAAGAAATATTCCAAGAATATATCAAATGCATCTTAGCATATTCCTTGAGAAGCTAGAGGGGGGAAACTACACACATCCCTCCAATAGCAAAGCTCACCCTCATGCCAAAATACATGAAAATACAAAAAAGTCCCTACTACAAAGACTACTCAAAATGCCCGAAATACAAGGCTAAAACCCTATTACTAGTACCTTAACTCGTAGGTAGGGTGTTCTTAATTAGGACTCTACAAACTAAATGACCAAAATACAAGGCCTAAAAGAAGGAAAACATATTCTAATATTTACAAAGAAAGGTAGGCTCATACTTAACCATGGGCTCAAAATCTACCTTAAGGCTCATGAGAACCCTAGGACCGGTCTTCTCTTACATCTCTGGCCCAATCTCCTTGGAGTCTTCTATTCAATGCCCTTGGGGGGGGGGGGGGTGGATTGCATCATTCCCTCCCCTTGAAAAGGATTTGACCTTAAATCCAAGGTTCTTGAAACTCTGGGCTCTTCCCCAACACCTGTAAAAAGAATAAAAACATATATATTAGTGGTGTTGGTATCTAGGTAGGTAAGGTCTGAAAACTCCTTTCTTGTGCATCTTCTCATGAGGAACATGGTTCCTCACCAACTCAATGAGTGGTGCTACAAGTATAGAAAAATATGGGACAAACCTTTGTAAAAGTTTGTTAAGTCATGGAAGCCCCAAATTTCCTTATACTTGGTGGAGTGGGCCACTTAGGAATGAACTTTATTCTCTTAGGGTCTGGGAACCCCTTAATCACTGTTTAAAAATTAAGGAAAGTAATGCAATAAAACATACCTTTTTCTGTATTTTCATGTTGATTATTCCTACAAAAAGTACAACAAACCTAAGGTGTCCCATATGAGCACCGATGTTTGTATTGAAACAAAAATAAGAAAAACCTACCTAATGAGTCCCTATGTACACGAATCATGAAGATGTTAGGTGCATGAGTGATTTTACAAAAGAGGGTTGCACCACTCAACACATTCATCATATCACCTATCTTAGGGATTTGGTGCCTAATAATACCTATTATGGGCACCAACAAAGCAGAAGGATTTAAGTTCTTACGAACCAAACCCTTATCCAATAACTCTTTACATGAGGAATAACTCAAGCCCAGAGGTGTGGTAGTGCTACAATGTCTTTTTACAAAGAGAAGATGCGGAGGTTGTCTAAGATGGGAAAGTTTCTTTAATGTTTGTCTTTATTGCAAAATGATTTCCTTCTTAGCTAACCTCTTGGAGGAGACACTTACCTCCTTACACTCTCTTAACCATTAAAGTTGTCCTTCTTCTTGGGTGTAGATTTCTTCACTAGATTCTTCCCATTTTGCTTCTTCACTTTCACTAGCGAAGGTGAAGTAGTAGCCTCATCTTGGCTATTATAAATGTCTTGGTCCCTCATAATCATGGTTTTCTTGGTGGGGCATTGAGAAGTAATGTGTCCTCTTTCAAGACATTTAAATCACTTTATAGAGTAGTCTTCTCTTGCATACTAGCCTTGGGGTTGCTTTTCTATTGTCTTTCCCTTATCATCTTTGGGCTTAGAAGGTGTCGCCCCTAAGATGCCTTGCCTTGGTCTTTCTTTGGATAAGAGTGAGAGCCATAAGATTTTGAAGTAACTTCTTTTAAGTTGTTGCTCTACCCTTATTTCCCAATCTAAGTTAGCCTCTACATTGTCCTTCCCATGGAAGTATGAGAGGTTAATGTTAGCCTCTTGAGGCTTTCTTTCCTTTTTTTTCTCCTCTGGAAGTGAGGTCTAAGATATGACCTATGTCTTCCTTCATAATAATAGTCACGAAGTTCTTCACTTAGGCTCTTGCAAGAGTTATGACTACTATAGGAGACATGTTTTTATTTTCTTAATCTTTAAGTATTTTTCTTCTTTCTTCCTTCTTATTTTCTCTTTCATCTTGATTATTTTTACCCTCTTTTTTTTCCTTTTTCTTTTCTTCTTTTTTTCTTTGCCATAACTTGAGGGAACTCAACTCATCTAAGATTCTAGATAGAGGGTCCTTATGACTAGTACCCTCGCCATTAACACTAGATGAATGATGACTCATGTTGGTTCCTAAGTTGTGGTTCTTTCTTGTTGGGGTTTGAAACAAAAGGTAAAAGCTAGGTTTACCAAATAAACACTCAAGATAAGGTGTGATAAGCAAGAAGAAAGTATTATGGATAACAAGAAAACTAGGGTTTGACTAGTAAAGGAAATAAGCTATGAAAGTAAAGTGCAAGAAATGTAAACTAGGCGAATCCTAAGAGTGTTTGGATGACCACATAAAGGTTCCCAACAAAACACTCACTATCCTAAGGAAAATTGCCTAAAATTATTACACACAAATGGAAGTTTGGTAACCTATTGGAGGCTCCCAACACACTTCCAATGAAAGACCTTTTAGTTACAAAATTGAAAGCAATGAAGGTAAGTAAATTGCAAATGACAAAGTTACAAAAGGTCCTCAATTTGGTGGTTGTTCTCTCTTTGGTGTTCACTCAATTTGAAGTGTTCTTAGTCCAATAGCTCTTAAGGTGGTTGGCCCCTTGCTTCTTGACTCAAATTCTTCAAGGGATGGCACCAACCTCTTTCCAATTCCCTATATGGCAACCCACAAACAAGGAAACAAAGAGAAAGCAATAACCAAAGACCAAAAAAATGAAATGAAAGCTAAACCAGTGGAGTTTTAACAAGAAATTTTCAAGGATTATTCAACAATTAAAGCAATGAAAAGCACATAAAGCAAGCTAGGACTCAAAGAGAAACTAGAATGACTCTAGAGTAGAGTAAAAAAACTAAAAAAAAGACTCAAAAACCTCTAGTTTGTCACTTGTTTTCACACTAATTTTCAATTGAAATTTCAGAACTAAGATGGTCTAAATAGCACAATTATAAATAAATTTTGAGCCAAAACAACAAGCACACTTCCCTTTCACTTTTTTTTCTGGATACTGATTTTCCTGCCAACTTGTGTGATTTTTCGTATTTTTTCCTTTTATCCAAATCACTTGTTTTTTTTTTATAATTTTTTCCAGATGTCTAGAAAATTCAGTAAAAATTTCAGCTCAAAATTCGAAGTAACCAATTCTCAGTAATTTTTACAAGTTTGTATGTCCAAGCTGCCAGCACCAGCGATTTGTTTTTTAAGCATGGTATATTGATTGCCTTGGGCTTACTTTCAACCTTCCTATGTATGTTGAACTCACTAGGATTGTTTACCACAGTTTTAGGAGTTCAATATTCACTTAGGATCAACATTTCAGCCCAGCGATTCAATCACCAAAACTCAAATTCACAATAGAGACATTCATAAGGAAACCTAAAAGTTCAAGAAAAGGTTCACAATCAAATACTCTCTAAGAATTATATATGAACATGTTAAGGACTAATTAACATGCAAGATTAGACTCAAATCAAATAATAGGCTAAAATAAATTTCATACACTCACGAACAAATGAGTTAGACAAAGAAACAAGAAAAATAAAATTCAGCACAACATAATGAATCTTATGTGACAAGTTTCATGACTAGACATGACTTCTATGACAAAACTACAATGGGTTAACATGTCACTCTAGATTTTTGAGGTTTTCTTCTACTTTAATGTTTTTGTAAGAATTTTATGGTTTAGGTTTCAACCACAAAAAAATAGCAATACAAAACTCAAAGGAACCTAAACTCAACACAATTCATGGTTCAAGAACAAGAACAAGAAATTTGAACCATAGATAATCAAACCTAGCTTCTATAGCAAGTTTAATCGGTGGAAATTTTGAAGAATCATGTTAAAAACATTCAACACAAGACATGTGAGGAAATACATGGAGAAAAAATGAAGAACAAGGAGTTAAAGTGAATTGACCGAACAAAAAGATAGAGGAAGCAAAAGAACATCACCTAGATGAAGATGCTCTGATACCACATGATGTAGCTCCATGTGGAGTTTGTAGGCCTTGGAGATCAATGGCAGTGGAATGGAGAAAAATGAAGAAACAACAATGGAGGTGAAGGTAAAGCTGAAAATTAATGTAGGTTTAAGGAGTACCTACTTGAAGCTCTTGTGCTCTGATACCACTTGATGGAAGCTTGATTGAGAAGCTTTTATGGAGGCTGAATCTTTGAACTTCACTAAGGTCCTTCAATGACAAAGGAGAAGAGGTGAGAGTAGGCATCATCCACTAGGGAATAAGTCATGGAAGGAGAAGTTTCACCACCAAGAAAGTGTCTTGGATAAGAAGCTTAAAGAGGAAGAAATGGAGAGAAGTTGAACTTTGAAACCCTATACTACTAAGATACCCTTAACTTGTAGGGTACCCTACAAACCTAAAATGGCAAAAATACAAGGCCCAAAAGAAGGAAAACATATTCTAATATTTACAAAGAAAATTGGGCTCATACGTAGTCTATGGGCCCAAAATCTACCCTAAGGCTCATGAGAACCATAGGACCTTATCTTGCACCGTCCAATTTTCTTGGAGTCTTCTATCAGATGCGCTTGTGGATAGGATTGCATCATATACTTAATCAATGCACATTACATGCATAACAATATTTGCATAAAACTCTCAAATATCTTGTCAATCTACAAGTCAAAAAACTGGTATATATCAATAAAAGAAAATTTAATTCGATGAGGTGATGTCAAGTGATAATCTCACTTTTATTCCTCCAAAAACTATCAAATGACATTATTCAATTATTAATGCAAATAAATATAATCATGATATGTAAGAAGAACAATATAAAGTAGAAAATCATGTTTTATTATTATTCTATTTTTTCAATTGGCAATCTAAATTAGATTTGTTATACGAAATTCTTATACCGATTAATTGATTAGATTGAAAATATATAATTGATTGATTAACTAATTAATTAATTACCTAGTTGATTAATTCAAATATTAATAAAGTGTTTGGTTGTAATGTATCAAATTTTGAGACGGATTAATCACAAAATTTATGGGTTGTCCAAGTTTATATTAAGTATCAACAACACAATTATAAAAAAAACCTAAATCAACTCCTTTTTAGGAAGAAAGTCAAGAGAGGACATGACATCCAAGTTTGTTACGAAAAAAATGAAAAATGTGCAGGACTTACCCACATCTTTTCTGGTATCAACAAAATACATGAACAATGCCTGTTAGTGTTCACCTAAAATCTTAATTCAAATAGTATTCTTAGTTCACTTCAACAGTTTTTTTAACTTTTTATCACACAATTTGGCGAGTGCTGACTAATACACATCCTCCATGTAATTTTTTTAGAAAATAAAAATAAATAATTAGGTTCTAGTGATTGATTATCATAAATAATATTAATTTGTATCATTTTCCACCCATAACCTTATAATTCAATCAATATGACTTATTTGATATCATGTTGTTTAGTTTGTTAATATTATTTATATAACCACTAATCTATTTTTTATTTGATTTTGTATGTAACAATTACTAATTTATATAACTAATTTATAATAATAAATATTTTTAAACATGTAAATTATGTTGAAATATGTAATAAATATTTTTTTTGAATATATAAATTATATTTTAGATTTAATTATGTTTAATAATTTATATTATGATACCATGTTATATTTAATAATTTTTAAAAAACAATATTAAAATTGAAGTCGGAACTAAAAATATTTAAAATGATAGATTGAAAGGGATAAGAGTTTAAGAAAAAATCCAAAAAAATACATTCATGTAAAATTTATCTTGTTTTGTTTTCCTTCTTTGATGTTCCATGATACAATAAAATAAGTAACCAAGAGAGAAAGAATATAATGTTTTAGCTTGTATTCAGTTACTAATGTTTTTCACTCCTTCTTTTTTTTAATCCTTTTACAATACTTGATCTTTGTTGAACTAAAAAACTAAGATATAATAACAGAGATATTTTATATTTGTTAAACAAAATAAATAATTGACTAACCAATCACAACAATACCAAAATATTGAGCTGAAAGTTATTTTAACACCCATCTCATGTTCGTGTGCTTTCATACTCCATGTTAATTTATCTTTTTTGTTTGACATTAATTAACTTGTTTCTCACAACTTGCATCTAGCTATATATATACACACACGAGTGTGTCCGTAAACAAAATCATCCTTCATACATATATATATATATATATATATATATATATATATATATATATATATATATATATATATATATATATATATATATTTATTTGTGTGCGAAGGTGAGCACGTTGGTTGGATCCAATTTTGTACTCATGTTTGTAGAGAAATCACTTTTTGCATTGGAGGATTGATAAGTTTTTTATTTTTTACCAAGATTGATAAGCACATTATACCTTGTTCTTTTAGAATTTTCCATTATTAAATATGTATAATAAAAATAGCATGGCAAATAAATACTAAAATCATTATAAAAAAAGTATATGATTAATGCTATGAAAATAGATAAAGGAAATAAATCATTAAAGTTTCTGAAAAAAAAAATGATATGTTAAGATAGATGGACTTATTTGGCTACATTGTTGAGGAGACAATAATGGTAGGTTATCAAGGTGTAACTCATTTAAATAAATACAAAAATATAATGCAATTCATATGAGGCACAAATATGGTGTGCAGGAGTTGTGCAGTGATATTAGCGTGAATAAAAGTAGTTGGACATGCGATTAAGGTGATAAAGATGTAACGTGAAAGTGAAACTCATTTAGAATATTTTGTTAATTGTGCAAGGATATTATTTGTCCTAGACATATTTTTGGGTTACGTGGACACATCTAATTAGTGGACTTAAAAAATGTAATGGAAAATACAAAATGCAGAATGGAGGTGCAAGGATACAATTGGGTTTGATAAGAATTGGGACACATATAAAAAAGTACTGGCATTATCATTTTTGCTATTGACACTATCCACATGGATGCCTTTCGACTATATTTCCAAATTGTCCCTTGGCAGCAAACAAAACAAAATGTGTTTTTGCTATCCAAATGGGGTGAAAAAACAATTAACAAGATAATCATTTTTTTGTTGTATGTTTTGATATTCACAAACAAAAGTGTGCAACAAAAATATATTTTCGTTTTGTGAAATGTTTGTGGAAAAAAAGTTAACAGAAACATTTTTTTGTCTGTCAACCACAATAGTTAAATGTATAAGGACCTCAACTTGACATGCAACACAACATGCATGACTTACAACGAAAACATGATTTATAGTCAACATTAAACGAATACACATAACAATACTTAATACAAGAGGAATTAACTAAAATAACTAATCGTCAGTGATGTCTATTACATACTCAGATCAT
This sequence comes from Glycine max, assembly GCF_000004515.6. Taxonomy (NCBI): domain Eukaryota; kingdom Viridiplantae; phylum Streptophyta; class Magnoliopsida; order Fabales; family Fabaceae; genus Glycine; species Glycine max. The sequence continues at coordinate 30,209,663 of NC_038245.2, forward strand.
ATAGTTGAATGAAATATCAATGAATTGAACTCTTGTATTCATCATATGTATGATCTCTACCATGAATGAGTTTCATGTGTGCAATATGTACCACATTATGGTGCAATAGGAGGTAAGGGACAATCATCCTTCCAATACAACTATATTATCACAGAAGAAAAAAAAAGTATGGTTGAGTTAGTGAACAAATCAAATATAGCTATACCCATGTTGGAAATGATCATCCACTTGTCAACAAATGTTGTTGGGCCAGACTAGACATACAATGAGTCTAATAATTTAACCAGTATTTCTTGTGTGCCAATAAACAACTCAACATTTTGAGAATTTCATGTTTGAAGTTCTTGAATCAAGTATTGTTGAACTAGAGCCCATGATTCCTCATCCTGACCTAGTAAAACTGCAATTACCTTATAACCACAATTTCCACCGAGTCTTACATCAACAACTTTTAGGATGCACTGTTGCAATGGATCGATAAAAGTTGTAGCTTTGGTGGGCAAACATTGGAAGTAGTGTTTGGGCCAAGTGAAGAGGTTGGAAAAGGGAAAAAAAGGGTAGGAAAAATTTGTGAGCGGATAAAGGGATTTGATTGAACAAAGGGGTTGATCAAAATTATGTTAAGAAGGGGGGAGAAAATAGGGCTTTAAAAAGGGGTGGTCGAGAGAAATGGGTGTGGTAAAGGCAATAGAGGATATATTATGAATAGATCCATCCTGAGCGACTTGGAAAGAGGGTGTTTGTGTGTGCTACAAGATGAGGATGAGGTGGTATGGGTTGGCTGGTGGGCATAGTGGTGAGCTTATCCAAAATGGTGGAAAGAACACCATGAAAGGCATCGTGATGGGTGTCTATAATGTTTTGAAGCTACTCAGTATGGCTATCCCACTTCACTTGATGGTCTTGAGTTCAGTAGGCATGGCTAAAACAACGTCCTCTAATTCTTCATCGATTTGGGACGCATGGTGATGATTCAAACAAAATGAAAGCACCAAGATGGTGGAACCCAAATTCTAGAATGGATCAGATCTCCAAATTAAGAAAATAAAGACAAATAAAATATCTGAATAATTTCATCATGTTTCCAGTAGAATAGGAGATAAAGTTAAATACAATATAATCCTAGAAATTCTATAGTAGGAAATAATTGTGTGCAATTGTAGGAAACTTCCAGGAATAGGAAAATATCCCAAATAGTCATCAATGACTAGAAATAAAGACATTAAACAAAATTCTTATTCTTAGAGGGTTTTTGGTGCATTCGTTTGGACCTGAATAAGCCCAATTGATCTAATGGGCTATCACTACTTGTCAATGAAAAAGGATAGTGAGTTTTTTCTTGCACCAGCCCAATTTCTTCTACAACACCCAACATATGGAGTGAAAAACCAAAATTTTCCTTTTTCAGTCTCCTCAATTCGTGTTTGATCTTCACCAATCTGCGCTTCATCATCATCAATCCGTCTGTGGTTGTCGTCGTGTTCATCATCGTCTCGCTATTGCCGCTGTGAGTTTTATTGTTGCTCTATATGCTTTTTTTTTTCTTTAGTGTATCGAACCTATATAGATTGACAATTCATAGAGGTCATATGGATTGTCAATCCGTATGATCCATACAGATTGTTAATCCGTATAGTTTTATATATTTTAATTATTTTATAAATAACTATTTAAATACTTTTATATATTTAAGAAATCAATGTATAGATTATTAATGTTATTTTTTTATTTTATAAATAACTATTTTATGCTTTTATATATTCAAAATAGTTATATATAAAAAATTAAATAAGAAAATGTGGAAATTTTTATAATGTAATTTTTTGAAAATTTTGTTAAATAACAAAAATAGGAAATATTGTATAAGAAAAATGTTATTGAGAACCATATATGTATAAATATTATTACATTAATAATATTAAATATTTATATAAATAGTGATTTCAACTATAAAAAATTTAAAAATTAATTTATACATTGATTTTTAAATATATAAAAGTATTAAAATAGTTACTTATAAAATAATTACATAGTTATTTATAATATTTAAAATAAATTTGTACATTGATTTTGATGATACATTTTAGTTTGCTCGATTAATAATTTAAAGTTAATTTAAAATTGTTTTTATTACATTTCTTAAAATATATTACATTTAATAAATACTACTATGGTTTTAAAACATTTATTAGTATGATTTTATTTTCAATTTAAGACTATTTTGTTGAAGTTGTGGGTTGATTAGAAGTGAATGCGTACTATTAGTGAATGAAGCGTTTAGGTTAGAAGAAAAACATAATCAAAATATGTTTAAAAATATTGTAAATTTTTAGTTAGTTTGAGTAACAAAATGATGACATTAATTGACATTAATGTGTAAATTTGTAGATTATGGTTAGAATCAGAGGATTGTGTCGGACTTTAGGTAGAGCCTTAGGTAGACAGGTTAGTGGTGATGAGAAGAAGCCTCTTAGCATTGAAAGTTGACAACATCGACATGTAGACCACGAGCAGCTACAACTGTTGTCAAGGATATTGAGCATATGGGTCATGCTGCTGACAAGGCTCATAAGGAGCCTCACGAGCCAATTACGGATCATGTAGGTGCTGCTGATACATACGATTTTCCAGGCGAGCCCTAAGATACATCAGTGTTGACATCATATGTTGATCATGTGACAGCCAGAGTTTGGGCAGGAGAGGTAGTTATTTGTTTAATTATAACATATTTAAATAACTATTTGTCCTTTTAATTTACCTAATTAACTTTAATTATTTGCAGTAATGTACTGAGTTGAAGTTGGCCTCTCATGGGAGAAAGGTGAAGAAATTTGGAAGGCTTGCACTTGATTGAAGGCATAGTGACTGCTACAGGATTAAGTTCTCTGATTAGATGTTCGTTACAGACAGGAGACATGGGACTTTTATCTATTTTTGTGGAGAGGTGGCACAAGAAAACTAGCAATTTCCATCTACCTATAGGAGAACTAACTATAACCCTTGATGAGGTGGCATCCTTATTACATCTACCCATTACAGGTGTCTTCCATACCTTTGATGACATTGATGTAGAGTAGGTTGTTGACTTGTTAGTTGAGTCGCTTGAAGTCAGTAGACAAGACGCAAAAGATGAGACTGAGCAATATAGAGGGGCATACGTTTGCCTAGCCTAGCTGTGAGACGTTTATCATAGCAAATGTGACGCAAGACAATGGACACTAGCAGCTAGAGCATATTTATTGCATCTTGTAGGTTACACATTATTTGCTAACAAAGGTGTCACACGTATTAGTGTGGTATCCTTGAACGCATTTGGTAACCTTAATCAATCTAGAGGGTTTTCATAGGGAGCGATTGCACTAGTCCATATGTATGACAATCTGAATGTTGCATCCAAGAATACCACAAAACATCTTGCTACCAACATATAGTCTGAAAAACTTAGCATCCGCCCAAACATATGGACTGTGTCAAGTGGTATGCTACCAACAACATATCTAGCTAACTCACATGCACATGGGAGATCATGAGTAGTTCTCAAGATACATCCACAACAAGAACTATCAATGCCAACATAATTCACTCACTCAAACTTAGCAGTAATATGGTTTAACACATATCTTGATACCATGCCAATTAGTCTCTTGTTTAAGGTAACTTTAAAAACATGTTCAACCACATGTGTGTTTGTCTCAAAAGATGCCTTAATTTTAGTGTGTTGTAGAGTGATCATATTTTTCATGGCTTTCCAAATACTACATAGGTCTCCAAGACTATTCTGCAGTAACTCTTTAAGGCCCAATGTGCAAACTTAACCCTGCATTTGAAAAACACAAACAATTATTTTTATCCATTAATGTGTTCTTATTAACACCAATATACATTTACAATTTTCATACCTGTTAGTTGTTGTGTTTCCTAAATGGATCACTTTATCCGTCTATGCTTTAACAAATATTTGTCTATAAGGAATCAACCATGTTTGTTTCACATAGTCAACAAACATTGGCCATGGTGAGTAAGCAATTTCAAACTTCATAAGACAATCATCATACTCTATCTCAATAGGACAATCCATAAGACTCCCCCATGCTTCCATCACATAGTTGCATGCGTTTTTTTATGCACAAGGGTTTTACATTTTGCCTTCATATTCTTATCAATGTGAAACTGACACAACAAGTTAGTTGCCTCATGGAACATAGTTTTCATTTCATTCATCAATGTTGAATCTTTGTCAGTAACAATAACTTGAGGAATTGCATCACGTCAAATAAAATACCTCTAAACCGTTCAAGAGTCCAAACAACATTATTTATACATTTTCCCTCCAAATAGGCAAATGCAACTGAAAATGTCATCCCAGTAAGTGTCACACCAACAATGTCAAGTAAAGGCAACCTGTACCTATTTGTTTTGTATGTACTATCTATGAGGAAAACCAAATTATAGGCATTGCTTAATTTCACTACATTTGGATGTGTCCAAAATATATCATGTACAACATCTCCATCATTCAGTCTATGTCAATGAATATACTAATCGCGTTCAAGTAGCTTCATTAATTGTTGCATTTCACTATTACTGCTCTTATAGAAGAACGGTATGCATATCTTTCATTGTAGACTTGCTTCATTGTTGTACAATTGTTGACATTGTGCTCCTTCAAAATGAGAAGAATATTATTTGGTTTGACCATTGACTTTGTCATATCACCAATAATAATTTTCTCATCCTTAATTAGTCGACCAACACATGGATGTCCAGTGAATGACTTAGCCAATGCATGATTATGAGTCCCACATATTAAGTTGGACATCCACCCTTTACCTCTCAAAACTGGTTTCACTCAGAGCTTAGAGGAACACCCACATTTTCTAGTGCTAATCGTCATCCATACCAAGTCTTTCTTGTATGCTCTATATTTTCTACTTCTCTCACAACCAATTAAAATATATGAGACCCTTCCTCTCTTTCTAGTTGATGTGTATGACCTCATTATCACAAATACAAAACCAATATCATACGCAATAGTACAAGCCCATTGCAATAAATCCTCATAGGTAGCAAACACCTACAAAAGGGACAATACATATTTAGTCTTCTTAGGACATTCATTTAGTTATTTTAACCAAATACAAAATCATATTAATACCTGAAAAGTATTGAAGACATCAGAACAATCAATATTTTCAAACACACTAGGTTCTTCTCAACTGTCTTCATTCATATTAATTTTTTCAGACATAATGCTTTCATATATCCAGTGATCTTTATCAATCTTAACAAAACATTAAAAAAATCAATAGCAAACTAACGACAACTAATGAAATTCCATAGGTATAGCCTATACGGATTGACATATAATAATTCATACCTCTATATACATATAATAATAATAATTTATCTTTTAATAAAATATATGAATTGTCATTACTTTTAATTATTTATAAATAAATTTGTTTATTTTTGAAATTTTCAATGTTGAAATTTATTTTAAAATCTTCTGCACTAGACAAAAAATATTTATGTAGATATATCAATAAATATGTTTTTTAACATATACTATGACACAACTTTATTATTATTTTACTACATATACTAATATATTACATTGAAATTGATAAGCATATAATAATAATAATAATTTATATCTAAATTTTCATATTTTTTACACTTGAATAAATTATTTAATGTAATAATATTTATACAAATATCTTAATAAATATAACTAAATTTATATAAAAATACATTAAAAATATTTTTTTTTACTTATACAGATTAACGATTCGTATAATCAATACGGATTGACAATTCATATGATTTTTATGGATTACCAATCCATATATGGATTCGTTACGGATGTAAGAAACTTACCTTTCCTTCGTCGTTTTCACCGCAACACCCACCACGACAATCATAACCTAAATGTAGCAGGTAACCAATCACCATGACAATACACGTCGAGAGAACTAGCCACAATGGAGTGACAACCTTAGCCTCCAACAAACCAAAGAATGGTGTAACAAGAAAATGTTGGAAAATTAATTTATGGCAAACCGAAAAAATTACTGGCTGAGTCGCGGACAATGTCGCTTTCTTTAAGACGTTTCGTGACACTGCCAAAACTTGTGCAAGCAGACTATCAACCACGAAGTCCCCAGGATAAAACAGTTTAAATCACTGTATAAGATTCTCACTGCACTGAGGGAACCTTTCTAGAATTACACCCTTCTGTATGACTTGAAAAATCACTCTAAAGTCACCCAAAAATATGACTTGAAAAATCACTCTAATAGTCAATCGAAAATATGACTTGAAAAGTCACTCTAATAGCCAACCAAAAATATGACTTGAAAAGTCACTCTTATAGTCAACCGAAAATATGACTTGAAAAATCACTCTAATAGCCAACCGAAAATATGACTTAAAAAGTCACTCTTATAGCCAACCGAAAATATGACTTGAAAAGTCACTATTATAGCCAACCAAAATTTTAGAGTGACAAAAAGAAAGAGGAAGAAGTTTACCGAAAATGCATCGGCTGAAATATGGGAGGGAGAAAGAAAAGTTGAGGAAATGCTTCTCAACTGGGACAAGAAAAAATGAAGAAAGGGGCTCTCTATATATAGGGAGTGAAACACTATTCAAGTGTTTATCCTGAGCGATGTGGGACTTGAAGCCTTTTTTTCTCCTTTTTTTTTCAAACTTTCACCCATTTTCTCCTTTGTTCTAACAATCCCCCACTTGAAATTTGAAAAGAAGATTTTCGAGGATTTCATAAAATTGTGCATAAACAAAGGTGTCATACAACTTTCTCTGCATAGTGAGTAAGATTCAGATTTTACTAGAGTGACTCGAAGTCTTGAACTCTATCTCCGACATCAAACCACACACAACCTTTTCATAGGTGTATTCTATAAAGCCCGTGTGTTAAAGGCCATGCACGTCTATCCCGGTATAGTGAACGCTCTAGAAATTTTTGCCCAAAATTTCATATGAAGCGGCCCCCACTTCAACATTCACATAGGTGAGTCTATCAAGAGTACTCATGTAGCCTAGGTACTCCACTCAATATAGAGTATAAATCTCATTAAGAATTATGAATTTTTTCCATAACTCATCATCTTGTTACTTCAAGAATCATGCTGCTTTCACTTATAACAGCATGTTCATCTCATATCACTTCATAACTTGTTATTACCCATTGAACCTAGTTCTTGGGATCTCCAGTCATTTAGGTTGGGTTACCATCATGAATTATCATCGCAATAAGGGAAATAGTCCCATTCTTTTAGAAGTATTTTGGACTTTCTTTCTAGCTAATCCTTTCGTCAAAAGATCTGCTAAATTATCATTAGTGTGTACGTGATCCACTCTAACAGCTCCTGTTGAGAGTAATTCTCTAACAGTGTTGTGCTTACGACGTATCTGTTGTTTCTTACCATTGTAATAACGGTTCTCAATTTTTGCAATAGCTGTGGTACTATCGCAATGGATTAACACAGCTGGTATCGGTCTTTCCCATAAAGGAATCTCTGCAAGTAAGCTTCTCAACCAACTTGCTTCCTCACTAGCAGTTGCTAGTGCTACAATCTCAGATTCCATAGTGGACTGAGCTAAGATAGTCTGTTTCTTTGACTTCCAAGAAACAGCCCCACCAGCTATGCTAAATATATAGCCGCTGGTTGCTTTGGAATCATCTGAAAGAGTGTTCCAATCTGCATCGCTATACCCTTCAAGTACAGCGGGAAACCTTTTATAATGTAATCCAAGGTTTATGGTTCTTTTAAGGTATCTCATTACCCTTTCGATAGCGTGCCAATGCTCCTTACTAGGTCTACTGGTAAACCTGCATAATAATCCCACAACATAGGCTATGTCGGGTCTAGTACAATCAGTGGCATACCTAAGGCTACCAATGATACTTGCGTACTCAGTTTGTCGTATACCTTCACCAGTGTTCTTAAACAGTTTTACACTTGGATCATATGGTGTACTAGCAGGTTTACAGTCATATTTCTTTAAGATCTTCTCAATGTAGTGAGATTGATCCAGAGAAATTCCCTCTTTTGACCTGTAATCTTAATACCAAGGATTACACTTGCTTCTCCGAGGTCTTCCATATCATAGTTGTTACACAACAATGATTTCACATCGTTCACTACATGAATATTTGAACCAAATATGAGAAGATCATCGACATATAGACATATGATAGTGCAAATATTATTTACAGATTTGTAGTAAATGCATTTGTCACTTTCATCCACCTTAAATCCATTCGAGACTATTAAGTTATCAAACTTTTCATGTCACTTCTTAGGTGCTTGTTTTAGACCATACAAAGATTTATCTAACTTGCAGACTTTATCTTCTTGTCCATGAATCACAAACCCTTCGGGTTGTTCCATATAGATTTCCTCTTCCAATTCACCATTTAAAAAAGCAGTTTTAACATCCATTTGGTGTACCACTAGATTGTGAATAGCAGTACGAGATATTAGCACCCGAATAGATGTTATTCTAGTGACTAGTGAAAAGGTGTCGAAGAAATCCACATTCTCTCTTTGCCTAAAACCCTTGGCTACAAGGCGAGCCTTGTATTTATCCACAGTACCATCAGGTTTTAGTTTCTTTTTCAAGATCCATTTACAACCAATTGGTTTGCAACCAGGAGGCAAGTCTACTAAATGCCAGGTCTTGTTAGATTCTAAAGAATCCATCTCATCATTAATGGCTTCTTGCCACAAGTCAGCATCCAAAGAGGACAAAGCTTCTTGGAGATTTGATGGATCCTCCTCTAATGTATAAGCCATATAATCAGGCCCATAGTCTTTAGCAATTCTTGCTCTCTTACCTCTTCGAGGCTCTATTTCTGGTTGTGGTTGTACAAGATTTTCACTACTAATAGCAGGAAGGGGACTAGATGAAGTACCCCCACTATTCCTTAATTTAAAAGGAATTTTATTTTCATAAAAATCAGCATCATTTGACTCTATGATCACTTTTGCATTTAGGTCATAAAACCTATACGCTTTGTTGTTAATAGCATAACCAATGAACACACATTCATAGGCTCTACTTTCGAGTTTAACCCTCTTGGGGTCTGGGATCCTTACATAGGCTAGACATCCCCAAGTTCTCAAATAGGACAAATTTGGTTGTCTTTTCTTTAATATCTTATAGGGAGATGTCTTACTTTTTGATTTGGGGATTCTATTTAGCACATAACAAACAGTTAATAAAATTTCGCCCACCAAAAAGATGTTGCACTAGAACTCAACATAGTAGCTACAACTAATTCTGTAAAAGTTCTATTCTTTCTTTCAGCTTTACCGTTCATTTCAGGTGAATATAGAGCAGTCGTCTCATGTATGATTCCATGCAAATTATAAAACTCATTAAACAAATTGGAATCATACTCTGTGCCTCTATCACTTCGAAGTTTCTTAATTTCTTATTGAATTGATTTTCAATTTCTGTTACATATAACTTAAACATGTCAAGCGCTTCACTTTTATTTTTCATAAGATATACATATGTATAATCAGAGCAGTCATTAATAAAAGTGATAAAATATCGTTTTCCATTTCTGGTCAAAGTAAATAAATCTGCACCTATGGTCTGAGTAAACCCAGCCTTGTTTAAAAGAAAACCAGAAACCAGATTATTTCTCATCTCTGGAGTATGCATCACATCTTTGAGGATCAAAGTCTTTCCAGAGGTAAACTTCAGTTCAACATCTCCACTTCCAAGAACAGTAGTAGTGTGGGAATCACCCAACAATACCTTTTTATTTTCAATATTCGTGTATGTTTTAAACATAGCACGATCATAGCAGACATGGCGGGAGGCGCCAGTGTCTACCCACTATCCATCTGATCCTCCAATCATATTGATCTCAGTTATCACAGCTATGTATGACTCTTGAGCAATTTTTTGTATCTCATGGGATTGAGACTCTACTGATTTATCATCAGTCATTTGATACTTGAGGTAGCGGCTAACAACATACTTTTTAGTCCCAGCTTCCTCAGTATCATACTTCTTTTCCAGAGCCAGCCAAACTAATTTGACAGACTTATATGAGCTATAATAATCATAGAGATCATCAGCTAACCCATTCAGAATGAAATTCTTGCATAGGTAATCATTTTCATTCCAGAGAGCTAATTCCATAGTCATTTTATCTTTCACTTCCTTTTCAGCATCTTCAGGTATCACTGGAATATCAGTGTTCAAAACATAGGCAACTTTCCTCATAGTTAAAGAAAACATCATCTTTTGTTTCCAACGTTTAAAATGATACCCTTCAAACTTAAAAGGTTTGTTGAGGTCATTGTTGTTCGAGCCAGTAATATCTATGGTAGCCATAGCAGAACCGAAAATGTCTTAAAATTGTTGGAAAATTAATTTATGGCAAACCGAAAAAATTATTGGCTGAGTCACGGACAATGTCACTTTCTTTAAGACGTTTCGTGGCACTGCCAAAACTTGTGCAAGCAGACTATCAACCACGAAGTTCCCAGGATAAAACAGCCCAGATCACTGTATAATATTCTCACTGCACTGAGGGAACCTTTCTAGAATTACACCCTTTTGTATGACTTGAAATGTCACTCTAAAGCCACCCGAAAATATGACTTGAAAAATCACTCTAATAGCCAACTGAAAATATGACTTGAAAAGTCACTCTAATAGCCAACCGAAAATATTACTTGAAAATTCACTATTATAGCCAACCAAAATTTTAGAGTGACAGAAAGAAAAAGGGAGAAGTTTGCCGGAAATGCATCGGCTGAAATATGGGAGGGAGAAAGAAAAGTTGAGGAAATGCTTCTCAACTGGGATAAGAAAAAATGAAGAAAATGACTCTCTATATATAAGGAGTGAAACACTATTCAAGTGTTTATCCTGAGCGATGTGGGACTTGAAGCCTTTTTTTTCCTTTTTTTTTTCAAACTTTCACTCATTTTCTCCTTTGTTCTAACAGAAAACGAAACAAGGATGACCGAATAAGAAGAATGAAAAAAAAGGATAAATAGGATGTTAGAAATGATAGTAATTCTGACTTTGTTTGTTAAGCCTTCCTAATATAGGAAGTTAGTTGGTTAGTTAATAATGAATGTAATCAAGTTGTTAGTGAGGGACCAAAATGAAAAATACAATTTAGTCTTTGTCCCTCTTGTATAAATACTGTTTCATTGTTCTTTCGATTTAATTTTTTCCGATTCTTTCATTCTCCTTATTCTGTTAGTTTTGCTTCTCTCTGAACCTCTCTCACTTTTATCCTTCATCAAGTTACCTCTTTGTTCGTGTGTGTGTGTGAGGAAGAACAGCAAGTTCTAACAGTGGTATTTCAGAGCTAGGTTCAAAAAAGGGACCAATTCTCCAATCATGGCTTCCAATGGTCATTTTCCCTCAAATCTTCCAATTCTAATCAGCAAGAACTTCAACAGATGGAGTGTGCAAATGAAAGCCTTGCTTGGATTTCAAGATTTGACCGATGTGATTGAGGATGGAATAGAAATTCCAAAAGAAGGAGCCTCAGATTCACAGAAGACTGGATTCAAGGATCTGAAGAAGAAAGACTACAAAGCCTTGGTGATTTTGCATCAATGTGTTGATGATTCTCACTTTGAGAAAATCGCAAATGCTAAATCCGCAAAGGAAGCATGGGACATTCTGAACAAGGCTTATGCAGGAGCTGATAAGATCAAGAAGGTGAGACTTCAGACTCTTCGAAGGTAATTTGAATTGCTGCAGATGGAAGAGACTGAGAGCATTGGAGATTACTTTGGAAGATTGCAGGTTCTTGCAAATTTAATCACTAGTTGTGGTGATACAATTACTAATCTGACGTTAGTTGAGAAAGTTCTGAGGACTTTGAATCCAAGATTCGATTACATTGTGGTTGCAATTGAGGAATCAAAGGACTTGGAATCATTATCTGTTGATGAATTACAAGGATCACTTGAGGCATATGAACAAAGATTGCACGAAAGAGCAAATGATAAGGCTACAGAACAAGCCCTGCAAGCACACCATCAGTCAAGAAATGGTGGTTCTGATAATCACAGAGGCAAGAGAGGAAGAGGGAGATTCTAAAACACGAGAGGTTGAGGAGGTTACTCCAAAGATAAAGGCAAACCTCAACCTGATCAAAGAAGTGGAGATAGTTGCAATAAAATAAGTGGTGGTTCTGGTACTCGTGGAAGAGGAGGCAAAAAGAAATGTTGAATGCTTCAATTGTGGAAAAAAAGGTCACTATGCAGAAGAATGCTGGTATAAGGAGAAAAATGTTGATGATGAAGCACAATTAGCCACAAGAGCTGTTTCTGACACTGAACCAGTGTTGTTGATGGTCACAACAAAGACTGGAACTGATGCAGAAGATCAATGGTACTTGGGCATAGGATGTTCAACACATATGACTGGTCACAAGGACTGGTTTGTTAGCCTTGATGAGTCAGTAAATCACAAGGTCAGATTTGCAGATGATAGCACTATAAGAGTTGAAGGTCATGGCAAGGTTGTGATTAAAAGAAGGGATGGTACAGTGTCATACATTGAGGATGTGCTCTATGATCCAAACATGAGATGCAATCTTCTAAGTCTTGGCCAACTACTTGAAAAGAAATACATAATGGTGATGGAGGACAAAGAAATGAAGATCTATGACAAGGACAGAAGGTTGATCATCAAAGCTCCATTGACCAGGAATAAAAATTTTAAGGTTGGTATTCAAGTCATGAAACACAATTGCTTGCAGGCTGAGATAGGTAGAGAGGAATGGTTGTGGCACTACAGATTTGGACACTTGAATTTCAAGAATTTGAGTCAACTGCACAGAATGGCTCAAGGAATACCTCAGCTGAGACAGATGACAGAAAACTGCAGAGAATGCTTGGAGTGCAAGCAACCAAGGAATGCATTTCAGAAATTTGTACCAGTAAAGTCAACACAGAAATTGGAGGTGATTTATTCAGATGTCTGTGGTCCTCTTCAGGTTGAATCCCTAGGAGGAAACAGGTACTTTGTAACATTCATAGATGACTTGACTAGAATGACTTGGATTTATATAATCAAGAAGAAAAATGAGGTGCTTAGAATTTTCAAAAAATATAAAGCCTCAGTTGAAAAATGTAGTGGCCACTGTATAAAGACATTAAGAACTGACGGAGGTGGTGAATACACCTCCAAGGAATTTGTTGAGTTATGTGATGAGGCAGGTATCACTCATGAGTTCACTCCACCTTATACACCACAACACAATGGATGCTTGTGAAAAAGAAACAGGACTATCCTAAATATGGTGAGAAGCATGTTGAAGACTAAGAAGCTACCTCATTTCCTATGGAGTGAAGCAGCTGCAACAACAGTCTATATACTCAACAAATGCCCTACCAAGAGACTGAAAGGAGTGACACCTGAAGAAGCCTAGACTGGTACTAAACCAAAAGTGAATCAACTCAAAATTTTTGGTTCACTTTGCTATAAGCATGTCCCTGAGCAGCTGAGGCAGAAACTGGATGACAAAGGTGAACAAATGATCCTTATAGGCTATCATGCAACTGGAGGTTACAAGCTACTTGATCCAAGGTCAAAGCAGGTCTCCGTGAGCAGAGATGTGATATTTGATGAACTAAAGGAATATGAGTGGAAGGAGGACCCTATAAACAATACAACCAAGATTCTGGTAGATTCAATCATTCCAGAAGAATTGAGTGACACTACTGATGAACTGCCTACAAGGAACACTGAAGGAGGAACCAGGAGGTCTCAAAGGGTTATGCAACCCTCACAAATGTTGAAAGATTATGAAGTCATGAAAGACAGCCAAATCACAGATGAATGTGATATTGTACACTTTGCCCTATATGCAGATGCTGAACCTGTGAGTTTCGAAGAAGCCTTGAAGAATGACAAGTGGGTCAATGCTATGAAAGAGGAGCTGAAATCAATTGAGACGAATCATACCTGGCAGCTAATGGAGTTACCTAAACTTAAAAGACCTATTGCTGTAAAATGGGTTTTTAAAGTGAAGAGAAATCCTGTTGGTGAAGTAGTTAAACACAAAGCCAGATTGGTGGCAAAAGGATTCCTACAGAAAGAAGGTGTAGGCTATGGTGAGATCTTTGCCCCTGTGGCAAGGATTGAAATAGTGAGACTTGTAGTTGCAATATCAAGCATGAAAGGCTGGTCAATGTATCAGCTTGATGTAAAATCCGCATTTCTGAATGGTCCCCTTAAAGAAGAAGTGTTTGTCAAGCAACCACCTGGATTTGAAGTTGTTGGACATGAAGGAAAGGTATACAAACTAAAGAAAGCATTATATGGCCTAAAGCAAGCTCCAAGAGCTTGGAACAAGAAGATTGACAGTGTCCTAATTCAGATTGGTTTTAGCAAATGCATATCTGAACATGGAGTATATGTAAAAGGAGAAAATGAGTCAGAATTAGTAATATTGTGCCTCTATGTTGATGATTTACTCATCACAGGAAACAACAAGATAGAGATAGACAAGATTAAGCAACTGCTGAAGAATCAGTTTGAAATGACTGACTTAGGATCTCTCTCGTACTTCCTTGGAATTGAGTTCAAGGAAACTAAAGTTGGAATTATGATGCATCAAAGCAAATATGCTACAGACCTGTTGAAGAAGTTTCGAATGACTAACTGTAATGCAGCAGCCACCCCAGCTGAAACAGGATTGGCATTGAGTTTGAGAGATGAAGGAGAACCTGTTGATGAAACTCAGTACAGACAAATTGTGGGTTCATTAAGGTACTTGTGCAATACAAGACCTGATTTGGCATTCAGTGTTGGACTGATCAGCAAGTTTATGCAAGCTCCAAAAACTCCTCACATGATGGCAGCAAAGAGAATTCTAAGGTATATTAGAGGCACAATTAACTATGGTATTCTACTGCTAAATACCATCACGAGTTCAAACATGGAACTGGTTGGCTATACTGACTCAGACTGGAGAAGAGATAATGATGATAGAAAGAGCACTGCTGGATATATTTTCCTACTTGGAAATGCATTGGTGTCATGGAGTTCAAAGAAGCAAGATCCGGTTGCCTTATCAACTTGTGAAGTTGAATACATAGCAGCATCAATGTGCTCGTGTCAAGGCTTATGGCTAAGAAAACTGTTGAAAGAAATGAAGATCCAGAAGACTGAAGCTATAAACATACTGGTGGACAACAAATCTGCAATCAGCCTTGCTAAAAATCCAATTGATCATGGTGGAAGTAAACACATAGAAACAAGGTACGATTTTATTCGAGACAAGGTGAGCAAAGGGAAGTTAAAACTGCTATACTGCAAGTCAAAAGATAATCTTGCAGACTTAGTGACCAAACCTTTGAAGAAGAACATATTTGAAGACTTGAGAAACAAGATGATGATCATGATTGAATGAGAGTCAGAATTATGGGGGAGTGTTAGAAATGATAGTAATTCTGACTTTGTTAAGTCTTCCTAATATAGGAAGTTGGTTGGTTAGTTAATAATGAATGTAATCAAGTTGTTAGTGAGGGACCAAAATGCAAAATATAATTCAGTCTTTGTCCCTTTTGTATAAATATTGTTTCATTGTTCTTTCAATTTAATTTTTTTCCATTCTTTCATTCTCCTTATTCTGTGTGAGCAAGGATAACAAGTTCTAACATAAGAAATTAATGAAAAATTATTGGGTGCAGTATAAATTCGTCTAATGCAGGAAGCAAAGCCCAAAAAAATAACACTATCTTGAGATTCATGATAAGAATAATATATACTTTAATACATTTTCCCTCTATTTTTACTTTTTTTATTATAAAAATATATAATATATCAATGTGCAAATTACTAACACGTACTCATGAGCTCGAGGAGTCATCATGCCTAGGTTATCCTTTATTAACTTTTGCCGTCTTTTCAGCGGTGGCTTATGAACCCCACCAAATTACACTCGAAAGAAAAAATAATAATAAAAAAGGATTCTTTCATGTTTAACAGCGTGCTTGGATTGAATTCGAATCCCTGTTTTGTAAGACCTGATCTGTCTTCAAGCAAAAGTTACTAACTGCTGCGTTCCAAAAATAAATAATGTTTTTTATTAACACTTATGAGATTACTGAACTTGTGAAAGTAATGGTTCAAATTAAGTTGATCAGTTCGTGACTGAATTAGGATTGAATATATAACGTTGAAATATAAAATACTGATATGTTGTATAATATTAAGTTACTAGCTTCTGCGTTCCAAAAATAAATAATCTTTTTAATTAACACTTATGAGATTACTGAGCTTGTGAAAGTAATGGTTCAAATTAAGTTGATCAGTTCGTGACTGAATTAGGATTGAATATATAACATTGAAATATAAAATACTGATATGTTGTATAATATTATAAAGTGATATAACTAATATAAAATTCTTAAAAATTAATATAAAAGAATCATATGACACATGTCCTATACTATATAAGATAATATTCACAATAAATAGTTAAATAATAGTAATCTATATGAGCCTTTATTTATTTAAAAATGTTGTTAAATGAATTTTAAAAAAGAGATAAAGGCTATCCTATTCTATAACAACAAAATGGAGGCCAGAATCAATAACATTAACTAAAATAAAGAGAGAGAGAGAAATGCTATTCTTTTCTATCTGTAAAATTTTCACTATAATTTACATAATATTCAAGAGAGAGGAAAAAAGAGAGAGATGAGAGGTAAAATAAGTAATGAACGAGGAGATCTAAAAGTAAATAAAAAGGGGAAAGAGTAGTTGGCTTTGCATGGCTCCTTAGTTTTTGTGAGTTGTAACTCCTTGTTTAGTTATGTGGAGTTTTTCTTTGCGAACATTTTAGCCCAGTTAAATACTAGAAAAAACATAATATTATAAAAACTAAATTACTGAGAAAATAACATAACCGATGAAAGCACAAAGCTACAACGGAGCAAAGAAACCAAAACCTTTGAACATACAAGAAGGATTCACATTCACACTTTTTAACTTAAGCAACACATTAACCTATGATCTTCCGCTCCTTTTTATCACACACATAGCAAAACGCAAAGTAACCAACCAAAACGACAGAGAAACCATTACTATTCCCATTTGGCGGTTATAACTATAAGTTATTAGCGAAACCGTTAACCAGCGCCAAGGCATTGCTGGTGAACTTCTTGACCCTAGTGACGCGATCGCATACGCTCGTCTTCACGGGACCTTCCTCTACACCCTCGAATCCGTCAGTACACGTTTCCTCGTCAGTGAGCGCGGCGCTCATCCACGTCAGCACGTTGCTGAGCCCAAACCGGACGGAGCTGGAGTCAGAGTTTCCGGCTCCGGCTGGTTTGAGCCGGCGCATCTGCTTAAGAGAGCCACGGATCTCGTCCACAGCGTCCTCGAGGTTCGAGAAGCAGTCGTGCAGGGCGGAGCCGGCGCCGGAGTCGTCGTCGCTGGCCGCCGCGGTCTGGTGCGAGAGGTAGGCCGCGGCGCCGTGGGCCTTGGCGAGGGCCACGGCGACGGCGACACGTGCTAGGGCGGCGTGGCTGCTCTGCACGGCGGCGGCGTAGCGGGAGAGGGAGGAGAAGCAGAGGTCGGGGTACAGGGTCGCGTTGCAGCTCGCGCGGATGAAGTCGGCATCGCCGGAATTGTCGCCGGAAACGTAACGGTCACCGGCGGTGGCGGGTGGGGTGAGATGGGAGAGTGTGAATGTGAAGAATAAGAGAGAAAGGAGGAAAGTGGGTTTCATTGTTCGTTTGTGTGTTTGTGTGATTTGTAACGTTGTGGTTTATATGTATGAATGTGACTGTCTCGGTATGAGAAGGGTTTATGTAGGCAGGACCGCACGCTTATGTGGCATCCCTAACTTTTTTTATAAAAATTAGCATATTGCAGTAATAATGCATAAATATGAAAAATAAACCATATTAAAAAGATATTAATTTTATATACATTCAGGTTTCTCAACAATAATATAATCATCAATTTTGTATAAAAATATATACATATACATGTTTAATATTTTAATATTTGGATAATTTTTGTTATCAAGGGTTTTGGTTGTGTATAATGTATATGTATATAATATAATGGCATTAAAGTCTTTTATATCTTTATTTTGAAGATAATAATTTTTTTAGACGAATTATTTTTCGTCTTATATTTAAAGTAATTGTATTTTTATAGATAAAATATTTAATGTTAGTTATTTTCTCTTTAATAGTTTTTATTTTTATAATTGGTTATCGATATTTTAAATAGGTAAATGCAGACACTAGTTAAGAGTGTAAAAGTAGAAAAAAAATTGATGCAATTTTTTTTATTGAAATACATACAAACTCACTTTCCTATGATTTTTGTATGATTAGCAAAATCCTTTTAACTTTCTCTTTAAATCAGGGGTGTTTATGGTGTGATTGAGTATACTTTTATATTAAAATTAGTTTGAATTAAACAAGAAAATTAAGTGTAATGTAGTTTGTTTCAGTTTAAATTATTTATGAAATCAGAACAAAACCAAATTAATCTTTTATGATTTGATTTGATTTTTTAGTTTGAAAAATCTACTACTAAGTATTAAAAAAATACTTACAAGTTTGTTATTAATTGGACAAAATTTGAATGATAACTACTCCAATAATCAACCATATAAATGAATAACAAAGATTTCAACAATTGAACTTAAAGTAAAACAATAATTATTTTTAAGTGAAATAATCCTTAAATAATAACTATTCAATTTAAAAGTAATTAAGCTTAAAAGTAAAAATGGTATAATGCTTGCTTATAAGTTCCAATGACTAAACTAAAAAAAATATATTCATAATATTTGTTTTCAATCATCGAAACTTAGAAAGTAGATATTCAATAATAAAATACTAATTAGAACAATAATTTATAGGGTATTCGCAGTTTGATTTGGTTTGGTTTTACATATCAAATTGTGAATCGAACCGAACTGTCGTTTGAAAAATAAAAAAATTAAATTAAACCAATGATCATCAATTTTTTGGATCGATTTTTGGTTTTACGCTCGATTTCGTTCAGTTCTGAAAAACTCTAATTAAAATGCATTACATGTAAATTTTGAGAAAACAAAGTGCTTTCAAGGTAATGACCATTGCCACTACATTGTTATGTTTGTATTGAGTAAACTTATTTTCTTTTAAAAAAATATTTATTTTAAAAAAATAATTTGTTTTTGGTTTTTTTAAATCTGTTTATCTAAACTGGTTATATATAAAAATTGCTTGTTTTGAAAAGTAAATTTTATCTGCTTATTAATTAAGTATTTTAAAAAAAAAAACACTTATTAAAATTACATAAGTTTAAACAAACTCATTGTTTGAATAGAAGGTTACTTTTTGTGTTCTATTGAACTAAATAATCTATAATAATGATATATGTTGACATCTATTTTAATGTACAAACGTTATGTCAACAAAATCATAACTAACGCGCGTTCACACTTTTTCCTCTCTAACTCTGTTATCTGTCCCTAAACACAGGAGATACATTGACATGTATTTTAGTTATATCAAAAAAATCATAATTAAATATAAAATAATTAAAAAAACCACAAAAGATAGATAGCAAAATTGTCTTACATTCACAATTTTTTTTATCCCTAAGCATACACGCACTCTTTTCACTCTCCCTATATCTGTCCCTAAACATCGGAAATATGTTGGCATCTATTTTAATATATAAGTCTTTTTTAAAGACCAATGTTCTTTTGTTGATGTATTTAACGATTAAAATTAGTTATTAATTCATTAATTTTGTTAATGAGAATGATTTAAACCATGATTTATCTTCCCACCTTCTTAAGTCTTAACTGCCATTAATGTACAAATTAATTAACATAAAAACATAATTAATATTATATATTATTTTGGTAGTTATAAAGTCTCATATCATTTGAGTCAAGGAAAATAATGTTTAATTTGTTAATGGAAATATTTTTTATTAATGTCAATCGAAGAAGTTTAAGTTTATTTATTTTTTATTTTTTTAATCAAAAGTTCATTTAAATAACTCATAATAAATGTACCAAAAAAATTAGTAGAAAATAAGGCTAAAATATATAATGATTCATTAACTTATTTTTTAGTTTTAAATTGTTCTCACCTTTTAAAATTTTTAAAATGATATTCTTACTTATTTAATTCATGATAAGTTAGTCGTTTCAAAAAATTAATATTTTTTTTTTTATTTTTAAATATTGAATATTTTTTTTATTGATTTAAGGTGTGAAATTTATCTCATTAAATTTATCTGTATAAAAATTATGAAAATCAACTAATGTTTGATATAAAGAAAGACATAAATAAGGTAAAAAAATGCATGAAAATTGAGTTTCATGATAAATCAAAAACTTAATAATTTAATATTATATTCTCTTCTTAATTCTTATTATTTATGAGATAATTTTCATGTGATTTTTATTATATTTATGATTTTTTTTAAAATATTAGTTGATTCCTATAAATTTTATAAAAGTGAATTTAATAAAACAAGTTTCATGTTTTAAATTCATCGATAAAAAATTAAAAATGGTATTAAAAGAACAAAAAAAGATCAATTTTTCAAAAAGATTATTTGTCATGATTTAAATAAGTTAGGAAATTATTTTAAAAAAAATTCAAATTAAGAGACTAATTTTAAAAAAAGATAAGGAATTATTCTTTTATTTTAGCCGAAAAATAACTCATAATAATGAAACAATCACTTTAGACCATAAAATATAACCGTCCGTCACTTTTTTGTTTCGCGTGCACAATGCCCACTTCAATTTTGCGGCTAGTGCGTATGCAAATACAAATAAGGTAGTTTCCCACTCATTCACTCGATAACGATATTAACGGTAGGCTAGCCAATCAGAATTTGTTTCCACGGTAGGCAAAAGACATAGTGGTACTTAAATCGATTTTAAAGGTGTAATTATTCAATATAGTTTTTATTTATTTGTTATCTGATCAATTTAATTACAAAATGAAATTTGATCCATTCTAATTTAAATCGATTCAATTTTTCAGTTTCTATGATTTTAGAAAATAATAAATAAATCTTCAAAATAAATAATAAATGTGTGATTTATATAAAAGCTTTTTCACTTTTAAAAATAGAATTTTTAAGAGTTGTTCTTTTCCTCTTTTAATGTGAATCAGCTCTATGAAGTATTTATTTTGAATTTGAATTTATATACTAATACATAAATATAATTTATATTGATTTGCAATGATTACAAGTATAGTTTAGGTTGTGGCTTGGTTTGCCAAAGGTTTGACCTAGCTTGTTTATTAAAAAGGTTAAACATAGATTTTTTAAAAAATTAATAAAGATGGTTAGGATTAAAAAAAAAACTCTCAAATATGATAGGTTGGCTTGTTTGTAATATATATATATATATATATATATATATATATATATATATATATATATATATATATATATATATATATATATCAACATTAATAATAAGTTTGATGGGTCTGATTGCTTGATTAGGTTCATTGGTCTATAGGCTTATTAATCTATTTATGGATCTTCTATAACTAAACCGTATAAATAAACTTTCAAATCAGATCATATCTATAAACAAGTTAGGTCAATGTTTAAAAAATAGTCCATAATAAATAGCCAATTACTAATGAGCAAGTTTGGAAAATACTTTGTAGATTGAAGAGGATAGGTAATGAGAAGAAATATTTTTTTGAAGACCCATTGTAAAAACTTCGCTATCCATTATACTATACACTAGATAGACAAATTAGTCGCCGACTACAATAACGCGTGAAAATCAATGTAAAAATACCATTTTAACTTATGTAAAATGTCAATTTTGTAATAGTGCGCATTCACAATGCATAATTACTTAAAATAGACTATTTATCTTAATTTTGTAGATCATATATATATAACGTTAAATAAATTTAAATATTTTATATGAAATTTACTCAAATGTTAATGTTATTAAATAAATGTTTAACTTAAATTTGTAAGTTCTATAATCCACTGATTTCGCTTCTTTAGAACATATAAAAACATGTTTTTTATTTTTATCAATTTCTAAACAATGCTGCTTAAATAAACAACCATCTTGTTTAAGTAATATAACTTTATATGCTCTAATAATAAATTTTTTCATGTAATGTTACTTAAATTGAAACAATTCTTTTAAGTAATGATATTGAAGATTTTTTTTTATTCATGGGAATTAAAGATAGTATCAAAAAATTTATAACAGCTAATATATTATTGTTCGACTAACTAAATTAGACTCTTAATAATAATATTAAAGATAGGTAAGCTTCAATCTCCACAGCACCATGGAAACGCAACTAATGACCGAAAAGCAACAAAGACTTCAGAGGAAGAGGAGTCACTTTTTTGTCAAGGAGATTTGGGCTATTAGTTTGAAGTTTGTGTGTTATTTTGTAGGTGGTGGTGCATGATGATGATGTTCACACTTGGGCACTGCGATCGAAGCGTGCTACTACTTCTTTTGCCCCACGTTTCAGCATGGAAATAGTGGGTTCCGTAACTTCCGTTTCGTTCCATTTCCTCTTTTTAGAAATCAAATTCCAAGTCATCCTTATGCACAATAATATCCTTCAAATTGTAACCTTTATTAGCATTTAGATGCTAGCTTCTTATAGTACATCTTAGCACTCCTCTTTCTGATTTTCACCTTTTTCCTTATGCGGGAGAATATGAGAAATTTTTAAATGCTTTCACTAAGAAATTTTTATGTAATTCAACGGTTCTAAAATTTTAAATTAAGGTTCAAATAACATTTTTATCCTTATAAAATATGATATTTTTTTAGTTCTTTAAAGATTTTAAATTTTTTATTTCAATCCATATTATCAGATACCAATGTTAATTGACTTGTCCATTAACTTGTCTTGTGATCAAAGAAAATGATTGAAAAAAATGTCATGTGTAGTTTTTTTTATATATAAATTCTATTTTTAAATCTTTTATTAACAAGTGTGATGTTATCAATTGTTTTAAATAAATGATGATTTAAAGACTTTGACTTGTCATGTGATCAAAGAGTATGATTAAAAAAATAGTCACATAATTTTTTTTATAAATTATATTTTTAAATACTTTATTAACTAGTATCATGTTATCGATTTAAAGACATATTTACATAATTTCAATATCAACTATGGATGTGATTGGTGTGTTAGATGTTATAAAGTGTTTGAACTATAGTAATAACAAGATACGGAAGTTCTATTTATAGAATTTCAATCCTAAATAATGACTGAATTATATAGTACAAACACATGTACACAAACTCATCCACACAAGTATCGGTTTACAATTTATATGTTGAAAAGAGCCGAAGTTAACTTCAATTTGAACCATTGCATCAAATGTTTCACCATCTAGTACTTGGCAATTTTCATAATTTTTACTTTTGTGTTTCTTTAGTGTTTAAATTCGATTCTTGACTGGATAGTTCAATCACTTTGACAAAATACTTTTAATTTAATTTCAGGTTTTGATTTGAAGATATACCTTTTTTTTTTTAGCAATTGAATTCAACCCACCGAGCGCATCTTTCAACACTTAGAAAACTTTATGCAGTGACACCAAGACATGTACAACATTCTACCACTACCATATGTAACATCAAGAGTATTAATAAATTTCTCAATGAATGCTCATAAAAAATAAAATAATCAAAATTATTTTATAAATTAAAATCAATTTTTGCACATAAACATTTAGAGGATAAAGCTTATTTAAAAGTTAAAATGCAATGGGTTAGCTTTAATTTATGGGATAAATTTAATTCATTTTATCTCATTATTTTTTATACATATTTACAGAAAAATTTATCCAAATTCAATCTAGATATAGCTTTTAAGGAGAAGAAAAACCAATTCTACTAAAAGTAAAGGTACGCACCTATAAACGTTTAGATAGAATATGACCCATTTTTATCTTTATAGTGGTACAACTAATAATAACTTAGAGGGTAAATAGTAATTTTCATGTGTAAAGTGCTGATAAATTCATCCCAAAAGATAAAAATTTAAATTTTAGTCTCCAAAAGTGTAAAAGTGTGATACATTTAGGGATGAATTTGTCAGCACTCTATACATTCGGAGACAAAAATGACTATTTACCTAAAATATAATTTAATCTTCATTTTTTTACTCTTTTTAGACATATTATGCTTATTAATCAATATTATGCTTATTATTATGTTTTTTCTAACTTATGCTTGTTTTTTTTTTGTTTTTTTAAGTATTTATTATAATGTTATGCCTACAACGATTAAAAAAGAAGAAATATGAAGATTAAATTATACCTTGGATAAATAGTCATTTTCGTTTCTAAATATGCTGAAAAATTCGTTCTTGAATATATGCTCTTTCATAAGTAACGAAATGAAGTTAACAGATGGATGAGAAGTTAACACATTATAATGTTATGTTTACATCTCATCTTAACCAAAAATCTTAAAATTTAAATTTATGATTTTATCTTCACTTATATGATTTTTAACTTTTTCACTGTTATTTGACGTGGAACTTCACTTTATAATTATATTCCAAACCACGTCACTTTATAATTATATTCCAACAATAATAAACTAGCAGCAATTGTGGTTATTTATCAAGTTATGGATGTAAATGTAATTTTTAACTTTTATTTCAACATTTTGTATGAATATGAGGCAAGTTGGATACGGAGGTACACCTAGCTAGAGTCAAGTATATAACGGAAAATTTCCTCTACAAAGTGGACTCTAGTTATTATTAGATATTTAAATGGTTACAAAAATAAATATTCTTTAACCCTTCAGTACCATGAGAATTAGGATGAGGTTCACTCTTGACTTTTGAGAGATTGAATAACAGACAAACAATACTGGTGAAGTATAGAACACTGGGCCTCCAGCAGTAGGTGAATCCATTTGTCAACAAAAATTTATTAGTTCTATATCGAATCATTGGCGTAATTGGCTCTCTTTTTGTCTCTAGAACTAAGAAAATGTAGGAATAATTTTACACAATTATTCGGCGTATTTTTATAATTTGATTAATTAATAATAAAATATGTTTGTTTTTAATCACTTTTAGAAAAAAAATCATATTCAATTTTAGTCCCTCTAAATATTTTTTATCCAATTTAAGTCCCTCTAATTTTCTAAGGTTTCCACCGAATAAAAAAAAAAACTCCCTCTAATTTTTAAATGTGCAACTTTTCTTCCTCAAGCTAATTTAGACAAAACTTGTATTAAATGTTATCTTAAAGATCAAAGGTGGTGCAAATTAAAATTAGAGGAATTAAAATCACATTTTGAAAATTTAAGAGGAGTCAAAACATATTTTATACTTTAATTAACAAGCATCCTGGATATTTTATGAGTATTTTAAATATTTAAAAATAAAAATTCTTAAAGTTATAAGAAAAATATACATAATTAATTTAAATAAATATATAAGTTGTTGAAATTTAAGACAAAGGTAAATAAGACCTCCGAACGTGTATGGTTTTTTTGCTAATAGTTCTGGTGATTTTGAAAAGGTTGGATTTGTGGGCAAAGATATTTATATCAAGTGGTGAGGCAGAGATGAATGAACTCTTCAGATCTAATTGGTGCCTTCAAGTATTTTAATGAGATGGGCTTGAAAGATCCGTTTTTGGTTGTGACTTATACTGCTGATGATAGCAATAGGTTGCAAAACCGATTTTCGTCAGATAAGGAGAGCCAAATGAATTATCGTCTCTTTGGTGACGTCTTAGCATTTGATGCGACATATAAGAAGAACAAACATATTTGTCCATGGGTTATTTTTTCTAGTGTGAATAACCATAACCAAAGGATAATCTTGTTGGAAGGAGAATGTTATAGGAAGTATTTGAGAGAAATGAAAGAGGAGAAATTTTTTGAAAGAAGTCTAGTTTTTATTACTTAAGAAATGCTTTTGTTTTGGCTTCGTTGGCTTTTTTTGAATCCACTTACAAATGACAAGCTCTCCTCCTTTTATAGGCTTTAAGGGAGAGTTCTAGATACATCAAGAAAGTTTCCACACACTTCAAGGGAGAGTTCTACGCACTTCTTCCAGCTACTTAGTTCTACACACTTCTTTACTTAAATATTACTTCTACTTATTTCTACACTTCTCTAAAAGTTTCTTTAAAGTAGTAGCACAAACTTAATGGGCCTTACACTTGATTAATGGGCTAAATCAAGTTTATATTATCCAACAAATCTTTGGTTGCATTCTTGTTAGAAGTGAGACGGAAGAAACCTATGTTTGGCTACTGGAACAATTCAATGACATCATGAAAGGAAAAGCTCTGTGTTCTGTAATAACTGACGGTAATGTTGCTATGAGGAATGCTATAAGAATAGTTTATCTGAGTGCTTTCCATAGGTTATCTGCTTGACACATTGTGCGAAATGCCATTAGCAATGTTCGTCCCCATGACTTTCTGCCGTCATTGAAAAAATTAATGCTTGGTGACTTGGAGGCTATTGAGTTTGAATAAAAATGGATTGAAATGGTTTCAAAGTTTGGTTTGGAAGGAAACAATTGGATTAAAGAATTGTATGAAAAGAAAAAGATGTGGTCCACAACTCTTATTCGTGGAAATTTTTTCGCTGGATTAAGAGCTACCTCACAATGTTAAGCATTTCATAGTCATGTTGCAAGATATGTTGGGTTAATCTCATAGATTTTGTACAAGAATTCCAACGTTGCTTGAGTTATTTTTCGCTTTAGGGAACTTGAGGCCGATTTTAATTCTAACTATGCGAATGAAGTGGTGTAAATGTCTTTCTACTCCATTGAGAAGTCAGCATCGAGGAACTTTATGAAGGAGATATTCTATATTTTTCTATCAATTTTGAAAAATGCTTTGTTGTTTAAGGTAGTTGATTGTCAAAAGATGGCAATGTATTCAGTTTTTATTGTTGTAAAGTATCTTCACTACTACAAAAAGCATATTTAACATCGTCAACTTAACATTGGTTATTGAGAAAACTGATGTGAACATAAATGTGGTAGCATATTTGTAAATAATGTGTATTCGTTAACATCGGTCTTCTGAAAAACCGATGTTAACTAACTTACATTAACATTGGTTCTTGAAAAATCAATGTTAATAAACTGTAGTTAACATCGGTTTTTCAAGAACCGATGTTAATGTAAGTTAGTTAACATTGGGTTTTCAGAAGACCGATGTTAACATATGATAATTTAACATCAGTTTCTTCCAGAAAACCGATGTTAACGTTAACATGATTTTATTAACATCGATTTTGTGTTGAAAACCGATGTTGGACTTATATTTAAAAATATTAGAACGCGAGTCCTATTTTGCTCGTGCTATTTGATCTTCTTCTCTGTCTAAGCTTTCTTCTTCGTGACTGTAAGCTCTCTTTGTCCTTGCAAGCTTATCGACACGTTGACAGCTCGCCACCTTTCGCGACTTTGTCTCAGGTACTTTTCGACACTGTGTGTCTTGTGTTTAACTAGGTTTGCTATTTTTGAACGGGTTCGCAAACATGGCCAATCTCAGGTACTTTCGCGACTCTGTCTCAAGTATTTTTGAACGGGTTTGCCCCTACAGCAAGGACTAAAAGTCTAAAAAGGGGATGTTGTAGGTTTCTCTTGTTGCAGGTACCAATCTCAAGTACAACATTGCTTCTCATTTCTTGTCGATGGTATGTTTGGTTGTTTAGGATTTTCTATGGTGGTATTTTTTTGTTCTCTTCTTTGTTATTTGTGTGGAGTTCTAGTTGCCTATTCATTTGTAAGTTAGAGGAGTGTTCTCATAGAGGTGTGGCTCGAACCCCTTAACTACACCAGCACCACATATAGCTCCAAAGCACTGCATGATTATGTAAAAAATTGCCCTTGTCAGAGAGAGCTTGCGTTCCAAGAACAATCTAAACGTCACTGCTGGGTTAATATGACCCCCTGCATTAGAAAATTTACACAAGCTACATTAGGCAAAAAAATAAAATAAAATTAGGGAGATTACTTCATTAACTATATTTTTTTTTCATGCAATTTTGTAATTTGTCTTGTAAAAAGAAGGTGAACATGAGAGAAAGTTGTGAAGAGATCTCATAATAAATAATATTCCTAAATTTTTAATCTTTAGTCGAGTCAAATAGTATAATCTTTGTGTGATTTAAGTAACCAACCTCATTTAGTATAAGGTTGTACTGCTGTTAATTGATTTCTTGAGTGTCTACTATGAACTAGAATTTTTTTCACTACTTTATAATGTGAAAATTTCACATAACTTCATATATATGAGAAAGAAACTCTCACGACAACTCTCATTAAGACCTATGGCTATTTCATTGAACACTTGAATACAAATTTGAATACAGTATCTTCTATCTGATTTGGTTCCTCTATACTGGGCAGAATCCAATTTTATATGCTATCTAGTTTAGGCTTCTAGCTTTGGATCTGGTGTCTGTAATTTGGTTATTAGAAGGCATGTGAATGTGCTGGGTAACGTGTTTGGAATGAATTGGATCACAAATCGCCACCTTCTCTCCATGTCTAAGGATGAAAATACGTGGAAGTTACTTCAAGTTGCTTCTGATGAATGTGGTTTATCACATTTGCACTGTGTTTCCAAACACACAGGGAAACAAAATAATGACTAACATCAATCTTAGAAGCATTTCCTTTAAGTAGTAATTCAGAGTTCTTTTTCTTTATATATAATTTTAAGCACTTTCCTCTTAAGAACACATTATGTCTCTGTCTCAAAACTTTCCATGATTTCATGATAATACTGATATATGTTAGCGACGCTAACAAATCAGAGGACTTATCATTAGCGGCACGCGTGACAAGGGTGGATAGCTCCACCTTTTGTTGCCCTAACTCCGCAGCCATTGTTTTCTTGTTTGGTTAGGATTCTTCTCGATCTGTTGTGTTGTGTTATATCTCACTATATTTAATTTGTATGTCATTAATGTTCTTTGCATTAGATTCAACTTTTGTTCATAATTAGTGAACCTTAGATTCCCGTTTGAGATTGAATACAATGATTCTTGCAAAAAGTTTGCATTAATCATTGTATTGAATCTTGAATTGTATGTTTGGACAGTTTGGGGAGACTCACATTTTTATGGTACATTCATGTGTTAAGGTTAACATTATTTTGTTTAATTTGATGAAATCACGGTACAATGCATTTCTAGTTGTTCTCTGAGTGCATACTTGATTATCGGCGAATTAATGTCACCGATTTCATGTCGTGTACTCGGAGACCAATGCGAAATGCTGCCGAAATTTCATCAAATTTTAAAAAATAAGATTAACCTTGACGCATGAATGTACCATAAAAATATGTCTTCCTGAATGGGATAGGGCCACACCTTAAATGAAAAAGTGAGATATCATGCATTGAATGAGTTTCAGAGTATGAAGGAGTTATTTTTTAGATGGATTGTAGTTAGATGAATGAAAGCCGTTTGAGCCATCTGTATGAGGAAGGCGTGGAATAGTTCCTACAATTTGCTTCAGAAAGAAGTCGGCCGGATGAAAATGGGAAGTTTTTTTGTCCATGCATAAATTGTTTGAATGGGAGACGGCAAAAAGTCGATGACATACAGGACCATCTTTTGTGTGATGGAATTAAGAGGAATTATACGACGTGGATATGACATGGTGAAATGAAAGACATGCAGAGTGGACCCCAATCTAAACCGTTTGATGTAGAAATGGGAGATCGCATGGAGGATATGATTTGTGACCTTGGACAAGAGTCTTTTCAGCAAGCACATGCCCCTATGTATGACACATTACAAAGTGATTCAAAGAAGCCTTTGTATCCGGGGTGCAACAATTCGTTGATTCTATTGTCGGCAGTGTTAAGTCTAGTTAATGTGAATGCCAAATATGGGTGGAGTGACAAAAGTTTTAGTTCACTGCTTCAAGTAGTGCACGATATGCTTCCAGAGGAAAACACGTTGCCTAAAAGTTACTATCAGGCCAAGAAGATATTGTGTCCGATGGGTATGTAGTATCAGAAGATTCATGCTTGTCCCAATGATTGCATACTGTACAAACATGAATATGAAGAAATGTCCAAATGCCCTAGGTGTGGAGTATCACGGTACAAAGTCAAGGATGATGAGGAGTGTAGTAGTGATGAAAACTCAAAGAAGGGCCCCCCAGCGAAGGTGTTGTGGTATCTACTGATCGTTCCAAGGTTTTAGCATCTTTTTGCTAATGGAGACGACGCTAAAGACCTTACATGACATGCAAATGGTAGAAACTGCGATGGAATGGTCCGTCATCCGGCTGATTGCTCCTAGTGGAAGAAGATTGATCGTTTATATCCGGATTTCAGCAAAGAAGCAAGAAATCTTAGGCTTGGACTAGCCAGTGATGGAATGAATCCATATGGCAATTTAAGCACTCAACATAGTTCATGGCCAGTTCTGCCAGTAATTTACAATTTACCTCCTTGGTTGTGCATGAAGCGAAAATACATGATGTTGTCTATGATGATATCGGGCCCAAGACAGTCAGGAAATGACATTGATGTTTATCTAAGTCTGTTGATTGAAGACCTGACAAAGTTGTGGGATGAGGGAGTTTTGGTGTTTGATGGGTTTCGCAAGGAGACTTTTTAAATGCGTGCAATGCTTTTTTGTATCATTAATGACTTTCCAGCATATGAGAATCTGAGCGGTTACAGTGTTAAGGGTCATCATGCATGCCCCTTTTGTGAAGAAGACACAAGCTACATACAACTGAAACATGGTAGAAAAACAGTGTACACTAGGCATCGCCGTTTTCTAAAACCTCATCACCCTTACAGGCAATTGAAAAAAGCATTTAATAAAAGTCAAGAGCACGAAACTGCGTTGATACTGTTGACTGGTGAGTAGGTCTTCTAGCGGTTTCAACACCTGAATACTGTATTTAGAAAGACCCAAAAGAAGGATAAAAGTAAGACTTGCATATGGAAGAAGAGGTCCATTTTCTTTGATCTTCCGTACTGGTATGATCTAGATATTAGACATTGTATTGATGTTATGCATGTGGAGAAAAAATGTATGTGATATGGTCATTGGGACACTCCTTAACATTCAAGGCAAGACAAAAGATGGTCTGAATACCTGTCAAGATCTAATTGATATGGGTATACAATCGCAGTTGCATCCAAGGTCTGATGGTAAAAAAATATACTTGCCTCCAGCTTGTCATACTTTGTTTAGAAAGTAGAAGATCAATTTTTGTCAGTGTCTGCGCTGGGTCAAAGTCCCACAAGGATACTCTTCAAATATTAAGAGCCTTGTGCAGTTGAAGGAGCTTAAGCTGGTAGGGTTAAAGTCTCATGATTGTCACGTGCTGATGCAACAATTGTTAGCCGTGGCCATACAAGACATTTTGCCTAACAAAGTCAGGTTAGCCATAACTCACCTGTGCTTTTTCTTCAATGCCATATGTAGCAAAGTCCTTGATCCTGTCAAGTTTGATGACCTGGAAAATGAGGCTGCAATTATACTATGCCAGTTGGAGATGTATTTTCCTCCTGCTTTCTTTGACATCATGGTTCACTTAATTGTTCATCTGGTCAGAGAAATCAAATGTTGTGGTCCTGTTTATTTGCGGTGGATGTACCCGATTGAGCGATACATGGAGATCTTAAAAGGGTATACCAAGAATCTACATCATCTAGAAGCATCAATTGTTGAAAGGTACATTGCAGAAGAAACCATTGAATTTTGTTCAGAGTACATTGAAAAGGTTAAACCTATTGGACTTCCTGAGTCTCTCCATGACAACAGAGTGGGCGGTAAGGGTTCAAGAGGACTACATGTTATCACTCCAAGTGTACAAGATTTGTTACAAGCTCACCTGTATGTGTTGAATAACAGTAATGAAGTTTTGTTATACATACTTCAACATGAAGGTTTAGTTAAACAAAGTAATCCAAAAATGTCAAAGAACTGGGTCTTGAAAAAGCATAACAAGACTTTCTTTGATTGGTTTAAAGATACAATCTTTGCTAATGAAAATGCTTCTGAAACATTAAGAAAGCTAGCAGATGGGCCTAAAAGAAATTTCATAACTTGGCAAGGATACCACATAAACAAGTATTCCTTTTATACAAAAGCACAAGATGAGAAATGTACAATGCAAAACAGCGGGGTCATCCTAAGGGCTGAATCTCAACACTTCGCAAGTGTACATGATGACAATCCCTGTGTAGCTTCTATCCCTTACTTTGGGTTCATTGATGAAATTTGGGAGCTTAACTATGTCAAATTTACTGTTTGTGTTTTCAAATGTAAATTGGTTGACAGCAACATCGGTGTGCGGACCGATGATGTAGAATTTACGTTGGTTGACCTAAAGAAACTAGCTTACCACAATGACCCTTTCATCATGGCAGAACAAGCTAAACATGTATTTTATGTGCTAGACCCTTTCATAATGGCACATGTTTAAATAAATTTTTTTTCTTTACAGGCCCATGGCTACTCCACCTGCCTCGCCTCCTCCTCCTCCTCCTTTTCCTCCTCCCCCTCGTCCTGCAGTGGCATCAGAGTCTCCGTCTACCTTGAAGCGGACACGGAAAGCCACACGGCTATGATCCTTGGCCACTAGACCACCTGGGGTAGAGAGACCGGTAGTCCATGTCGATCCTGGGACCGGGAAGGCCAACAGTTTCCACAGGAAGAAATTAAGAACATATTTGGGGATTGTCGCTCTTGATAAGGTCGACGTGACATACGAGACTTGGAAGAAAGTCCCTACTGCTTAGAAGGATTTGATATGAGAGGATATTCAGGTATTTTTAGTTTTCATCTTTCATTTTCTTTATTAGCCAAAAATTATAATTTATTAACAATAAAACCTAATTTATTGTTTGTCAAGCTGAATTTGATATCCTTGAAGCTTTTGATGGTTGGACAAAAAAGAAAGTACTTCAAACTGTCGGGGAGTGCTGGAGACAGTTTAAATATAATTTGACGAGGAAATGGGCACTTGCAGCCGACAAGGACAGTGTGTAGACACTGTTTGTGAAAAATACGACATTAGTAATGAGAAATGGGCCCAGTTTTGTCAGACCCGTAGAGACCCCTTGTGGGAGGTATGTACTTTGTCATTTTAATTGTTTTTCACTAAAAATTTAGTTCTTATAATACATTGTAGTAATGATTTTCATTAATGTTTGATTTTTGCAGGATGTGTGGAAAAAGGCACAGGCCATCCAGAAGCAAAACACCGCCCCACGTGTTGTCTCATGGGGGTTATGAATATTTAGAACAGAAGCTGATAGTTGAGAAGACTAAGAAAAAATTGGAGGAAGCTGCTCAATCCGGATGCACTGAGGGAGTGATTAACCCTCCATCTCCCATTAGACGACACGTGAAGTGGAAGATGGCCCGCACCAAGAAAATTGGGCAGATGACGTCTAAGGCAGCAAAGGAAATTGCTGAGAAGATTGTAAGTCATTTTCAATTAAGAATTGTAATTATCGTTGTTTATTTTGTGAATGACTAAACAGATATATATGTTATGTACAAGATTCTTTGGAGGAGCAGGCGTCACAGGATTCGTTTGTCCCCCATGGATGTCAGGATGTCTTGACTGCTGCCATTGGGCGATATGAACACCCTAGTCGTGTGCGTGCTGTTGGAGCCGGTGCGACCATAAAACAATACTTTGGATCGGCTCCACGAACCTCCCATAATTCTTCATCCATGGCTCCCGAAGAACTCAAGCAGCTGACTCAACAAATCAGGAACCAGCTGGAGGAGTCAATCACAAAAAAAGTGACACGACAGTTGATGTTATCCTTCAGCTAGATGCAGTCCCAATTTCAATCACAGATGCAATCACAGGGACTTGCACTGCCTCTGGAGCCTGAGGTTAGTCCCTCAGCTACTCGTGTCAGCACAAAGAAGAGTTGTGTTGATCCCTCAGGGAACGATCCAGAGACGGGTGACTCAGACAAATGCGGGTTGTACATCAAAGAAAATCCTTCCTGCCTGGTTGCCCTAGGAAGAGTTTATGAGGAATCCATAGCGGTTCACAACATCCCTTTGTTGCATGGTTAAGTGAAGGTTGGTGTTGAAGAGGTTAAAGATGCAGAGGTTCCCATTCCTGTACCCACTGACGAGGTTAGTTTAGTGGGGCACTTAACACCTTCCTTGCTTGACCAACACATCTCGTGAAGCGTTTATCAAAATAGGTATTTTACTCTGATTATATGCTTCTTTTTTTCAATTGATTTGTTCACTGTAACTAAATTATATGGGATGCTACCGTGTTCGGGGTGTTTAATCAAGACTTCACATTGTACATAAAGCACGAAAATCTTTCTGAAATTGCACACGATGGTCAATGTCTCAACATATCTGTTATACAGTTGTGGATTATGTAAGTCAATTTAGATTATTGTTAATTACCTAAGTTATTGTTTTAAATTCATACATAATTAATTTTGTCTTAACAACAATAGGCATCTAACTGAGACAAGTATGTGAGCGGGGAATTCTGATGTGTATGGATTCTTTGAGCCACAGTCCATTCAAAGATCTGGACAATCACAATTTGAATCAGAAAGTTACATGAAGAGTTGGATGCAGAGTTCAAAACGCGACGTCTACCTTGGAGCTGATGGAAGCTTGCTTGTGGGGCTTCTATGGAGGCTAGATCTTTGAGCTTCAATGAGGTCCTTTAATGGTGATTTTCCACCATGGAGATGCAGCAGAAGACAAAGGAGAAGAGGTGAGAGGAGGCACCATCCACTAGGGAATAAGCCATGGAAGAAGGAGCTTCACCACCAAGATGAGCCTTGGATAAGAAGCTTGGAAGGATGATTCAATGGAGGAAAAGAAAGAGGGAGAGAAAGAGAGAGGGGGGAGCACAAAATTGAAGGAATAAAAGATGGAGAGAAGTGAAACTTTGAAGTATGTCTCACATGACTCTCATTCATCAAAGTTACAATAAGTGTTACACATGTTTCTATTTATAGACTAGGTATCTTCCTTGAGAAGCTTTCTTGAGAAAACTTCCTTGAGAAGCTAAAGCTTAGCTACACACACCCCTCTAATAACTAAGCTCACCTCCTTGAGAAGCTTCCTTGAAAAGATTCCTAAAGAAGCTAGAGCTTAGCTACACACACCTCTCTAATAGCTAAGCTCATCTCCTTGAGATGAGAAGCTAGAACTTAGATACACACCCCCTATAATAGCTAAGCTCACCCCCATGACAAAATACATGAAAATACAAAAAAAAAGTCCCTACTACAAAGACTACTCAAAATGCCTCGCAATATAAGGCTAAAACTCTATACTACTAGAATGACCAAAATATAAGGCCTAAACAAAGGAAAAAAAACCTATTCTAATATTTACAAAGATAAGTGGGCTCATACTTAGCCCATGGGCTCAAAATCTACCCTAAGGCTCATGAGAACCCTTGGGCCTTCCCTTGGATCTCTAGCCCAATCTACTTGGAGTCTTCTATCCAATGCCCTTGCGGGGTAGGATTACATCAGGAGCCTACCTGAATGGGTAAGTAAAACTGAACAAATGAATTTAAATAATGTATAATACTACAATAACCTATATTGGTCTCCACTGCAGCGTATACTGGCAAATGGTCGTCATTTTGCCTAATGAAAATCTTGTTGTCTGGTTGCGTTTCTTGCATAACAGGCCAAACAACTACCTTAAAGGAATAATTAACTGGTTAGTGTTGTTTTTCAATACATTTGCATTAGCATAACTCAACAACATCAATATTTTAATGTTCCTTGTGTTCAACAGTGCTTTGAAAGGACTTGATGATACTCCACAACCTAAATCCAAGGCTGGTGCTAGGTGGATTGTTGTTAAGGTACGTGATTTAAATAAAACTTCTACTTATATATATTTTATGTGTGTGTACAATAATTGTAGTTAATGTTTAATATCCAAATTTCATTATGTATTTAGTGTAATAGACAAAAAGGAAGCACTAAGTGCGGCTATTATGTCATGCACGAGATGTCCACGATAATCCTAGGAACTTTCAGGAATAATTGGAAAACGGTAATTGTTTATTTCAAACAAAGTTGATTTTCTTATCATTGGTATTACATTATTAACTTATGTTTTATTTGATCATGTAGTATTTTAATGATGTTAGACCATTGGAAGCAGAGAGATTGAAGGCGTTTCGCATCCAATAGGCACAATATTATCTCAAAGTTAGAAATCAAACTTAGGATGTTAGGGAACTATGTAACTTTAGGTTACTTAATTAGTTTACTATAGGTTGCATTACATTTTTTACAATTGTTGTTTCATTTTAACATTGAATAATCTTTGTTGATAGTTATTAATAAATTATTTATACATAGTTATCAATTGATTTTTTACAA
Organism: Glycine max; assembly: GCF_000004515.6. NCBI lineage: Eukaryota > Viridiplantae > Streptophyta > Magnoliopsida > Fabales > Fabaceae > Glycine > Glycine max. The sequence goes on from NC_038245.2 coordinate 30,246,077, forward strand.
TTGATAGTTTACTAGCTAGTTTTCTGCTAAAACCTGTTTGAAAGCAGAATGCAAATGATAAATGTTGTGTTGTGTGGTTTGATTTTAAATTTATAGGTTAAATTTTGGGTTTTTTGTAAAAACAGAGAAAGTATTTTAAAAAAATTCCGAATAACAACATCAGTTTTTTTAAAAAAAAACCGATGTTAACATATATGTTAACATCAGTTTTTATTAAAAACCGATGTTAACATAAAAAATGTTAACATCGATTTTCTACAAAAACCGATGTTAACGTATAAGTTAACATCGGTTTTTTACTTAAACTGATGTTAACGTTTGGAAGTTAACATCAATTTTGTATAAAAATTGATGTGAATTGTCAACATTCATATATTTTTTTTTGTATAATTCTTATTATATAACATCGGTTATTTAAATAACCGATATTGTCAATTTTACATTAACATTGGTTTTTGAAAACCGATGTTAACGATAATACTTTCAACATTGGTTTTAAAAAACCAATGTTAACGATAATACTTTCAACATCGGTTAAAAACCGATGTAGAAAGTCATAAATAACCGATGTAAAAAACTTATTTTCATATAGTGCTTGTAGTGGTAGGCGATGGCTTGTGTCTTATTGCCCATCTATTGTTGAGTTTAGATGTTATTGTTTGAGAATGGAGTCAATTGGAATGCCTTATGGTCACATTGTAATTGTGTTACAGGCATTAGACCTCAATGAATTACCCAAGTCTTTGAGGCTTGATAGGTGGTCAAAGGAAGCTAGGGAGGAAATTTGTTGCATATTTGTTGGTGCCTGTAATTATTGGTATTCTTACCTTGTTGCAAGATATGCCACTATTCTTGATCTTTCAAGGTAGGTTTGCTAATATTCATATGAGGAGTAAGATGAGTATGATCATATAGTGCAAGTACTTATACGAGAGTGTTTCAAAAACTTGTAATGTCAATACTACTAAATCGGGCTAAACTGCAATGGTTGCATAATACAATTTAAAATATTTAAAACTGATGACATATATTTGTCATGTAGGAATTTGTCAACCCCAACAAAACTACCACAAAATACCACACTAATATAATCTAAATAGTCCCCAAAATAAACCAACTTTCATTGGTTACCATGTGCTCACACGACATAATCCCTCAATTTTTTTTTCAAGTTGAATTGTTGCTGCCAATATTTGTTGGCCTTGGTTATGACATCTTGATAGTAGTCATTGTGTGATCCCAGCAACAATCCTAATGCCATCTTCATTTGAACAAGGTTGTCATCAATCTACATTGCAATTTCTTTTTGAATCAATCATACTTTTAGCAATCTTAAGACATGTAGACATTGAAATAACATGTGTTACACTTATGTATGAAGTGCTTACCACACCATACAGGCTTCTCAAAAAGGCATGTTCCATCTGCAACCAATCCAAAACCCATAAAGCAGAATTTTCACTATGAAACCATACTTGAAGAGGTTGTCATGTGAAGGTCATTCTACGTTAGTTATTAATCGTTGTCATAGGTAACGTTGTAGAAAGTTTTCAGTTTCTACGACGGTTCAATAAAAAAATATCTTAGAAAAAAACATCCTTTTAAGATGATTTTTAGCTAAAAATCGTCTTAGAAGAGTACATTTCTAAGATGATTCTCAATAAAAAAAAACCGTCTTAGAAGAATAGACTTTTTAAAATGATTTTTCAGATAACGATCTTAGAATATCTTCTTTTAAAACAAAAAAAAATTAAAAATTCTAAGACAGTTTTTCAGAGAACCATCTTAAAATATCTTTTTCTTTTAATAAAATATTAAATATTAAACTAAAGATTCTAAGACGATTTTGGCCTTACAACTATCTTAGAATGTCATTTTTCTAAAAAAAAAATAAAAAATTATTTTCTTTTTGTATATATTCAATACCCCACTCCCCTTAACAAGCAAACTTTCCATATTCTTGTAGTACCTATTCCCTTACAATTATTTTTCTTTATTTACTAGATTTTTCTTGTTTTTTAGAAACAAACTAAATTAAGGAAAATATAGTCATGTTTTGGGATAAATTTTACCATAAACATCTGTACGAAAAGAAAACATGAAAAAAAATGTAATAATTTACATATGCAATGAGGCAATTTTACATTTGAACCTATATGAAAAATGACATCTCAAACTATGATAAGAGAGTGTATATATATGAAAGCCAATCTTCCACGGGCAATAGAAAATTTTAGAAATATAGCTTACAGCACACACCTCATTGCTATTCCTCCCATTATAGCCTCCAAATGCTAACAACACATTTAAATAGATCACGAACAAACAAGAGAGCTTGGGAAATAGATAAAGCTCAGAAGCTTTGTAATCTACCACTAGAATTTTACCACGTCCATGACAAACCTCGGAAGCCAATTCAGCATACAACACATTTAAATGAAATAAATTGTATGCATCATAATCATGCCAAATAGATAAATATGGTTGAGAAATAGTTTTTATTACAAACAAAATCAGCTATCTTGGCATGCATGTTTTGATCTTGTAATTTGTTGGAGGGCTTCAAATCTCTGTGTATCAAAGGAGGTGTACAGCCATTATGAAGATAATCCAGTCCTGAAAATCCATAAGAAACCATAGAGCATAAAATAAGAGTAAAATGGAGCAAGAAACATAAACTGCTATAGTTCAAAATAAAAGTGGATTGTATACCTTGGGCTGCATCAACGACTATAATAAGTCTTTCATTTCACTTCAAGACATTTGGATTATTCACTGCACAGAAATAAAGATTAAAACGCATACTTAATTTTGGTTCATACGGAAAAAAGAAATAGGCGCAAAAACATTTTGAATAGGAAAAATTTCTTCCCCTTAGCCTTCCTACCTTACTACGAAATTAAAAAGATAAATTTCACAGTAAAATAAATAAATAAATAAAAGTTTTTTTATAATTCAATATTTAATAAATACTTTCATGTTAAAAAGAAAATTAAAATCATAGTAAAATAAAATTGTATATTTATACAAATGACTTAAGATTGAGGGTGAAATCTTTAATGATAAAAATAGTACAATTCTATGAAAGAATTTTAATCATCTATATATAAAATATTACTCTTGAAATTTTTTTGATACATCCATATTACTCTTGAAATTTGATATTAAATAAATAGTATATATATCAAGTTAGTGCAATTGTGCAAACACGTGATATGGTGAAAGTCCACTGTCCACGCAATGTAAGTCCACACAATATTAATTTAACTCCTGAATAAAGTTCTAATAGAAAACTAAATAAAACTATGCTTTAATAAATAAATAAAAAACACCCAGTAGTCTTAGCCAATTAGAATAATGCTTACCAATTACATGAATCCTTCTCATCTAGCTTTCACGTTTAAATTGCAGCCATATATTGTAAGGAATAAGAGATATTCCTAGACATGAACATACTCGATGAGAAAACTGGTATAAAAAATGTATACACCCGAGCCTTAACTGATACAAGCTTGCTATCAATGCTAATCCCAAACTCCTTTGCATAGGGATTATACTCATAATCAGTTTCGTGAATTGTCTGCTAGTATATTGGGAAAGTTATAGATTAATTAAACTAAACCAAACCAGCAATACACATTATATATTTGTTTGTAAAGAGAATAAATACTGAAAAGGACAAGTTAAAACAATTGCAATTTATCATACAGCCATGGCTATTCAGTTTCCAATTGATTCTGACAAAAATAAGAATGTATAGAAGAAAATAAAAGGTTGGAGAGTGATATCAAGAACCCATGATGATGACCTGGAGAATATTTGTCTCTTGCTCACGTGGTCTCTGGCATGAGACCTTTAGCAGAGAAGTTATCTGCTTTTCGTTAAGCCCTTTTGTATATCTTTGACCCCCAACTATCTTACATGACTGGGACAAGATTCACTAGAATTGTTCATTGAAAAATAAAGTACTTAGTAAAAAATGGGTTGAATAAATTGAGAAAAGAGCTTACCTCCAGAGGCAAATTACTTTTGACAAACTCAAAGAATAGTGTCCTGTCGAATGGTGTTCATCATACATTTGCACATCCAATGCATCCACAAACATTCTGCACAAATGGTAGTTTACATCAGTTATTTAACTCTCAAACAAGTTACAAGAGAACAATTTTCTTATTTGACAAAATGAAGTTGGTTTACCTAGAGAACATTACAAACTCCATAAACGATCTCGTAGGCAGAGCCCAACTCTACATGACAGACCATGTGTCACCATCTACTCAAACTTTAAAAATGTAGAAAAAGTGAAGCTATATCTTTAAAAATGTAAAAGGCAACAAAAAGCAAGGGTCAACACTCAAACTTCCATGTACTCAAGAAACAAACATATTGGGTTTAAGAGATCATACTTGCAATTTCCTGCATTAACAACATAACAAAATGACCAAAAGTCCATTTGCAAAGGGTTTTGTGAATCCATAACCATGCACACCCAAAAATATAGTGCATCCTCATACCTTTTGGATTGGATAGCATCAATAATCCATTTTCAGAAGTTATGGACAAAGATGCCCGTTAAAACCCAACATCAGAAGTAAAAAAAACCCACAAGACAAGAAATTCAATGTATATTTTCCATTCAAGTCATCTTCCTACATTTCATCTTTCTAGTCTTCTACGCAATCAATGCCACTAATCAAAAGAAAGGAGAATAGAAACTGGTAAAGGTCCAGTTCATAACACAATATCACATGGTCATAGCTGCGAGTAATAACAACCCCACCTTGATCTTCAATCCATCAACTTTCAAGTACATGGTGCTCTATGATGGACTAACTATTGAAAGAAGCCCAAAACGAAAGTTGCAATTATGTACTAGGAAACAAGAATAAGTGTACACATGAGCCACTAAAGTTAACAAACATTATTAATCTTGCTCCATAAAGACACACCATTGTGCCAACTTATTCTGTTGCATCTCTCTTGAAGTGCTAATGCTACGTGCAAATTATCTATATATACATTATTTTCCATTTCAAAATGATTTCTTGAAGTGCTTATGCATGTTTTTAATAAGTGTAAACGTAAGCCACAAAAGTTGATGCACAACATTGAAACTATCTTGCTCCATAAGGACACCACACCACTATGCCAATTTATCAGTTCCAACCTATCAGACAAAAGAGAACCAAATTCAAGTATTGCAAAGATTGATGCATCCCTGTTGCTCTGCAAATTCAAAAACTACTTTGAAACAACACTGTTTCATGCAGCAATTTCAATACAGTGTTGGCTATTGATTCACTGAAAAGAAGACTTCAACTTTCGACAGAATTAACAAATAGAACATACCCTTCCAGCCTCCCCCCCCCCCCTCCCCAACACACACACAAAGAAAAAAGATGTAATCCAAGTTATCCATTCAAAGCTCACACATACCTTAATTTTTAATCAGAATGCACTGTATTGGTGATCCCTCAGCACCAGCCAACCTAAGAGATAAGCAATGAACTTAATATAATCCTGCTGGAACCATAGTTGTCAATACCGGCATAACGGAGCGGAGCGGCCGACCCCAAGATGGGATAACGGGATGACCGCTATTCTTATGTTTTTTATATATGTTAAATAATTAATAAAATATATATATATATATATATATATATATATATATATATATATATATATATATATATATATAAGTTCAAAAAACAGAAAAATAACTCAAAACATAGTTAATTAAACAAAAGTTACAAAACATAAAGTAAAAAAATTTAATGAAAATGATAAAATACCCTCCAAAACAAATTAAATAATTATGCTTAGAGAAACTGAGTTTGTAACACTTGCATCAACTTTTACATATAAGTTTTTAGTTTTCCTACTAAATAATATATAAGAAAAAATAACATACTTAAATATAAATTATTTTATTTTGTTATTTAAAATATTTTTTATTTATTTTTATTTTTAATGATTTATTTGTTTATGATATCAAATTTTAATAATTTTTTTAAAAACTAATTATATTTTTTATTTGAAATTAATAAAATTATATAACATTAATTATTTTTTTATAAATGTATACTCATCTTATCTCTCAAAACATTTTTACTCAAGTCATATGACAATTAAGTTTACAATAGATTTTATTTTATTTTTGCTGAATAGCTTGCAGTAGATGTTACCTAAATAATTTAATTTTTTTTGCTCGCAAGTACGCTTTCCCCTGCTCTCTCTCCTATGCTTTTTTCTCTTTCTCCTCTGAAAGCTAAAATTAATTTTTTTGCTGGCGTGGACACTTCCCCCCTACTCTCTCCTATTCTTTTTTCTCTTTCTCCTTTTAAAGCTTCTCCTCTAGAAAGTTCCAAAACCTCCCACCAGGTCCACCACTCTCCCCATAATCAGCAACCTCCACCATGGCACCATCTCAAGCGCCCCCTCCATTGCACCTTCAGAGCCCTCTCCGACAAGTACGACGACGTCATCTCCCTATGGTTCGGCTCCCGCCTCGTCGTCGTCTCCTCCCAAACACTACTCCAAGAATGTTTCACCAAAAACGACGTCGTCCTCACCAACCACCCCCACTTCCTCTCTGGAAAACACATATCTTCTACACTATGGTGAGTACTAGCGCGTTAAGGGGAGGAGGATGGAGGGTGGCAGAGGAGAAGGAGGAGGAAAAGGTGGAGGCTTCGAAGTAGCAGCGCGAAAAACCGTTCTAGAAATTGCGCCGCTCTGCCCCGCGCCGCCGCGATAGCGGCCGCTCCAGCCGCGAAACGAAACCGCTCCGCTATAGAGGTGTCTGTCACGGATGGGGGACGCTCCGCTCTGCTCCGCCGCTATAGCGACCGCTACGGCCGCTATTGACAACTATGGCTGGAACATCATCAAGCATCAAGCCTTCCACGAGAATGATCTCCTAAATCATTTGTAGTAGTTAGTTCATATCACATTGATTTTATCTCTTATCCAAGCAACAAATGAAGCATATTCAATCTAGTTTATACAAGGAAATCTGAGGACACGACTACCAATCTCATTTCAAAATATTTTTATACCTACTAATTGGCAACTATCTTCCAAACTAAAAAGTTAAATATTTTATCAGAAGAACAAACACCAAATTGAATAATAAATTAGGATTGATGTGGAGACAATAAGTAAGTTAACACTTTAAAAGGAACTTTTTCTTACCCTGTCTTTTAAAAAAACAAGGTGAGATGGAATCAAGTAATCATAAGAAGCAACAGATAGGTAATCAATTCCTGCATTGCACCACAAAATATAAATGTCAGGTAATCAATGTCACACATCTAGATCATTAGTTTTCCCACACAGGAGCTCAAAATTATCATGTGATATCTTCATCAAGAAAGGAAATAGTTATAGCTATTCAACTCACTAACAAGCAAAAAAAAATTCCTAAACATTCATCTTCATCTATTTATTTTGCATTACTTGTATGATAAAACTATGAAGTCAGTCAAACAAAATAATTTAAGGGGAAGCATGCTACAAGTGCAAAACTAGACCCAACCATTGGACTTGGAACACCTGACAGGAAAAATGCCCATGGAAAACTGCAGCCAATATAGCAAAACAACTTATACCTACCTACAAGTTTGATATCTGTGTTATCCACTAGCCACTTAGCTCCATCAACTATGAATCCCACATAGCTTGTGTCCCATTCCTTCTAAAACATAAGCCGCCTAATAATTTAACAAATTTTAGTTCAACATTTGGTTTCAAATGCTATGAAGTTCAAAATTGTGAAAAAGATACCATAGCTTAGACAATGTCAAAATCTAAAGACCTGATCAAGCATATATGCATATAATCAAAATCTATGGAAACAACAGATATAAGAACTTGTTAATCATAATTAATATTTCTTTTGCTTAACATCCTCACCTACTTTAATAGTCTATTTTGAAGGAGAATATAGCCATTGACACAAGTAGAATGAATAAAAATATAAATAGCTACACACTCATGACTCACTCAAACAAAAATGAAAATGAAGGAAAGCGCGTGAAACGGGAACGAAAACGAGTTGATTATAGTAGGAAAGCGCGTGAAATCCAAAAAGGGTTGCATTGGCGTCAAAATCGTAGATCTAAAAGTAAAGGAGAAAACTGAAATGAAGAGATTGGAAGGTACCGTAGCAATCGGGTGTGTGTTAGATTCAAAGAAAACAGGAGATAGTGTGTCTAACGAAAACTGGAGGACTGCTTCGGTGATTTGGTTTTCGTCTTCCCCCAATCAAATCAATGTCATCTCTCCCTGGTCTTCGATTTTTACCAGACTGCAAGCATCCAATACATCCATTGCATCAGTTCTACGGATGCTCATTTTCGACGAGCCATAGGTTGTTGCGGAACCAAGCTATTGCGGCACGGCAGAGGGCGGCGACATTGAAGGAGTCACGAGGGCGGTAGGGGCCGAGGGAGAGAAGGGCGTGGAGGGGGTTGGCGGAGATGGTGGATTTGAAGGAGGCTAGGTTTTGGAAGGAGTGGGAGGGCGCGAGTGAGAGAGAGACAATGTGAATGAAATTAAAAGGTTAAGGAAAACCCTTTCGATGATTTTATGCTGAAGACATATTACTATTAGGAGCCAATAGGAATTGTTTTCATGAATGGGGATATAAATCTGTAAAAAAATCAGCATTTTTTTTTTATCAAAATGACGACTATGATACGTGGACAAGAATAAGAAAGATTCAGTTCATATTTAGTTACCAGATTCAAATTTTGAATGGAATAAGAAAGCCACGATCATTATAGTTAAAAATTTATTATAGGGCGGCAATTACACCCCAAAAGCTGGAGGTAGGCACCACACAGCTCTAACATCTTTGTGCAACTGATTTTTGGTGACCTTCAATGTAGTGAACAAAATAATCTGCAAAGCAATGAAAAGCAAATGATCAACATTTTCTTCGGGATCAACCACCTTGTTTGGGAATATTGAAAGAAAGTTATTCATTAGCCCCAAATTGTTGCCAACACCAAATACGATTTCCTCCCCACTAAAATTAGGACAATAAATGTTAACCAGTAAGTAATACGTGACACGTGGATGTTGGTGTCAACGATAAAATCAATGGATTTAAGCTACCATGTTACCTTGGATCGAGGATGCTGTTGAAGATTTAAGCGCAAACTTGGGAATCTAGTAACGAAAAGGTCATGTCTGCCCTAGGTTTGAAATCACATATGATATTCTAAAAAATATTTACAAGTGTTTTAGTATAGGCAGGAATTTGTTTTAGAAGAGAGACTACCTGAATATAAAATTATGCTCATATATGTACCACTAATTTATGATTGAAACAATTTTTTTGAAAAGTACTATAGTATTCAGTAGATCCACCTCTGGCGAAGTGTGCCTTGTAATATTAGGAAGTGTTTCCTTCTGTTAAACACTGACAACATTGTTGTTCATGGGTTGTTCATTCATAGTATTTCCACTTTTGGTTTGGCTGTTTGATTCTTCAAGGAGTACCCCTTTGTCATCAGTCTTTGGTTCCTTGGTTGCTCTTGAAATAGGACAACTACCGAAACAATGTCTCCTGGTCGTTAGCAATGTTAATGTTGAAGCCATGGTCTGCCAGTTGAAGTTAATATTGTCAAGCATACAACATTTTAGTTAAAATTAAAAACAACTGAGGGATGTTGTCAAACCATTGTCCGAAGCCCTTTTTGTAGTTGCTCCCGAATGTTCTTACTTCAATGGCCTCATCATGGGGTAGAGAAGTGTCGACATTCGTCGTCTTTGACGATGCTTTGGCTTTCAGCAAAGAAGGCATGTACATAGGGATTTTCCTTTTGTTGGTATCACTTCTGTAACTTCTTCGTCATCCGAGTCACATATGTAAATGGTTTTGATCTTTAACATTGCACTTGCACTCAGTTCCACAGGTTTCGTACATTGAGGGTTCACCCCGAAATTATTTTGACCAAGTGCCTGCAAAAGGCTATTTTATATATCATTTGGCTTGTTGCATATTTTTAAATAAACACAGACAACAACAATAACCTGTATCGCATCAGCTATGTCTCTTAGAGTCAAATTAGGATTGTCTAACAGCATGGTTTCCCTCATTTCTTTGGAGATTGTGGTTTTTGTGTTGCACCTAAAATTTCAAAATGAACACTATTTAAATACTGTGTGCAACTGAGTCAGTATTCGATGAAAAATGCTACTAAACTTACGCTGGACTCCATTGTGGCGTAGGGCACATTTTCACCAGCCCCCCAGTTTGAGCAATGGTTCCTACAAAACCCGATTTGATCAAAAGTGTGATATTATTTCTTGCTTCTCAAAATCTATACGTTAGTAATAAAACAACGACTGGTTGTTCCACGTGTCAGCGCTTTCCATTTCCTCCAATTTTTTATTTCCTCCTGACACGTGTTAGCTTCCTCAAAATCTTCCATTAGCAACGCGTGCAAGTGTTAATCGATCGACAAGTGTACCGATTCGCACAAATAGTATATAAACAGTAAGATCAAGTATTGTATCCTCAGGAAATTTGTTTTACCTAGACCATGTATATTTAATATGTAAACACTTTAAGGATTAAAACAAAGCAAATGTTGAGTTTTGTATCTTAAAACCTAGTTGAACAAAAACAGAATATTTAAAGTTATAAAAAGTGACAACTATCAAGTTAAAAGCGTTGGAGAGTGTCCTACTGAGTTCCTCTTGTTGTATAAAATGTGTTTTTCTCTATTTAACGTTACTATAGTGTTCTTACACTGAGAAACTACTCAAACCATAATTCCTCACATGAATGAGCCTAACTCTCTTTAGACTTTGTTCTTGATTCCTTAACAAATTTGTTCTAAAAGAGTTGCACTAAGCCTTGTTCTAAAAGAGTTGCACTAAGCCTACTATGTAAAATAGATTAGATCACTCCACTTCATTCCTAGACATACAGATTTCTAGCTTGCTCTATCAAGTTCTAAGGTTTTAAAGCATTTCCCAATACTAAAAAGCCTAACTACACATACAAATGGGTGATCAAGCCACAAACATGTAAAATAAGCATAGATAGAAGCAATGAACACAAATGTCGTAACCTACCCTTCGGCGGGAGGGCGACGCGTGACTCGCGGGATGCGTGTTCCACGAAAGGAATACGCGAGGAGTCGCCACCAACGTTTATTTGAGGAAAACGTCGGAAAAACCGGAAAAGACGCGATCTACGAACTTTTAAGTGAAAGGTTCGGGAGTTGTATTTACGCACGGGGAAGGTATTAGCACCCCACACGTCCGTCCCAAGGGACGGCAGCCTTTAATCGAATGTGCAAACATGACTTTGATTTTTACGTTCCCTTTTATGTCCTTATATCCTTTTTATATTTTTCCTTTTTTGTGGTCGACAAGGGTGTTTCCCTTTGCTCCTACGTATTCCTCAATTTGGGATGAGAAAATCAGACCTACGTAGTTCTTTCTTATCAAGTGATTCTTTTTTACTTAAGAGATGATCATTTTAAGGCGTTGGACCTTGAAAATGATCCATTTTACTTAATGAGAATTTGAAATGACAAACTTCAAAAACCTATTTTTGTGGACGACCTTGACTAGGCGAGTTGATTTTAGCCTTAGTTTCACTTTAGTTATTAGTCAATTCGATTAAGAATGAGAAATCCCAAAGAGAAAACGTCCGATTGATTTTCCGCTTTATTTTGCTAAAAGATGTTTTTTTTTTTATTATTATATTATTTTTTTACCTCTTTTTTTGATTTCCAACGTGGTTATGGCACGACCGAACGGTTGGAATTCATTTTAACCGAAGTTAACGGATAATACAATTCAAACGTTCGGTGGAAATTGATTTTATTTTTAAGTTAAGCGAGAAATGACTTAAGTAAAATGGCTTAAGCACGTCAAGAGGGGTATAAAAAGTAAACGAAACGGGAATAAAAATACACAAAACACAATGTGGACCACCGTGGGTACATAGAATGAATCGAAAAGCTTGGTTCGAGGTACTTACCCGTTGAAGATCGAAGAACGATGAAGAACGAATGAAGAACGTCGAAGAACGGTTGAAACCTTTGCGAATTTCTTCACGGAAAACGTTATAGAAACGTTTCGGAAGCGCCTCGGCTTAGATTTTCTTCACGGAAACAATTTTTCCAAGCAAATTCGAAAGAGAGAGAAATGCCTAAGGGGCTGAACCCTTTTCTTCTTCACTTCCTCCCCTATTTATAGCAAAATAGGGGAGGTGGTTGCCGCCCAGCTCGCCCAGGCGAGCCAGGTTGCTTCCTCCAGAAGCAACAGCCTTCTGGAGGAATATTCTGGAGGGCCCAAGTGGGCCTGGGTGCTATTTGCACCCCCATTTTTACTAAGTACACCCCCTCTGCTTTTTTTTGGTGATTCTTTTTCGTAAAGTTACGGAAACTTACGAATTTCGTAACAATACTTGTTTTCTTTCTGTAATGTTACGGAACCTTGCGGATTACATAATCATCCCCTTTTTGACTTACGGAATGTTACGGAACCTCACTTAATTACGCAACGATGCTTCCATTTGGTTTTCGGTGTATCACGGAAACTTACGGATTGTGCATCAATATTTTTTTGGTTTTCCGGCATGTCCTGGAATTTCACAAATTGCCTAATGATGGGTGCCAAGCACCTCGCAAGGACCAAAGAAAGGTCGCATGTCATCAAGCAAAGGTCCCCGGACGAAATTAGGGTATGACAGTTGCCCCTCTTTACTTGTCTTTTATTGGAGATAAAAGGAAAGTAAAGATAAGACACTAATTTCGTTCCTCTCGATTCGACGAGAGTCGCGGGTGACCATAAAATTTCCACATGCAAATGACTTGTTGTTCCCAGAATTTCACAAATTGCCTAATGATGGGTGCCAAGCACCTCACAAGGACCAAAGAAAGGTCGCATGTCATCAAGCAAAGGTCCCCGGACGAAAATTAGTGTATGACACTAATTTCGCTCCTCTCGGTTGACGAGAGTCGCGGGTGACCGTAAAATTTCCGCATGTAAATGACTTGTCGTTCCCGGAATTTCACAAATTGCCTAATGATGGGTGCCAAGCACCTCACAAGGACCAAAGAAAGGTCGCATGTCATCAAGCAAAGGTCCCCGGACGAAAATTAGTGTATGACACTAATTTCGCTCCTCTCGGTTGACGAGAGTCGCTGGTGACCATAAAATTTCCGCATGTAAATGACTTGTTGTTCCCGGAGGAACAAAAGGTGCAGAAGACTATGTCAGTCTCTGCATGCTATCAAGCGTTCTGTCTTACAGATAGCAAAAGAATGTTTATACGGATAACCACTCGGGTATTTCCGCGTATCATCGGGCCCGCCGCCTCTGGATGACACAAGGGTGTGGATAATCGTAAGGTATCTCCGTGTATCATCGGGCCCGCCGCCTCTGGATGACACAAGGGTGCAGAATGACCAAATTTTGTCTCTGCTTGTCATCGGGCCCGCCGCCTCTGGATGACAAAAGGGTGCGGATAACCGTAAGGTATCTCCGCGTATCATCGGGCCCGCCGCCTCTGGATGACACAAGGGTGCAGAATGACCAAATTTTGTCTCTGCGTGCCATCGGACACGACTGTGTCTGAATGGCAAAGGGGTGCGGAATGACCAAATTTTGTCTCCGCGTGTCATCGGGCCCGCCGCCTCTGGATGACACAAGGGTGCATGTCACATGACCTCAGGGTCAGTATGACAAAGATTATGGGGCGGCCGACAAAAGCAAGGCTCTTGCTCCTACGTATCCTCCAATGAGGAACTCAGACCTACGTAGTTCTAGATAACTTGTGAGACTTGAAAAGTCTCCATCGGAAGATGCTGACATCTCCGGAAAGGGCGCAGATGACCACATTGGCCTCTGCTCGTCAATCACACTTGGGGTCACTGAATGACGAGGTGCGAATAACCGTAAGGTGTCTCCGCGGGCTACCAGCTCTTGGGTCATGGCAACAAAAGGCGGTGTGGTCGACAAAAGCGAGGCTCTTGCTCCTACGTATCCTCCAATGAGGAACTCAGACCTACGTAGTTCTGGATAACTTGTGAGACTTGAAAAAGTCTCGGTGTTTTCTCCACTAAAATGCAAACATGCTTTAGCAAAGAGACAAATATTCCAATTGATTAGAGCAGCATATGCCCTTTTTTTTTCCGAGTGAAAAGAACAATGCGTTTACCGGGGAAGGAGAGTATGTTGATGAAATCCCCCACAACCATAAATGAGATTTTGGATGTTAGCATTTCGTTTCTAAATGACCATTTAGAGGAAACACTGGGTTCGACAAAAATAGAAGAAATCCACTCAAAGTGTATCAATCTCGCACAGGTAAGTGTTTCATCCTAATTCCGAACCATAGATATGTCATGACTTGACTTTGCAAATTATTTCCTATCAAATCAAAAATTACATGCGTGATCATGGATCAATAGGACTTCCTTTGGGAATGGATTCTTTTAGTGGGTTTTTCGGCTTTTGTGTGTTTTTGGCTTTTGATTTTTTGTTGGCTTTTTTCTTTTTCTGTTTTTGTTTGACGCGAGGCGAACAAGTCACCGACGCACAGGATTTTGGTTGGTAATCAAAGGGAGAAGACCACTTTTAGGTTATGGTTTCCTTTTCTTTCTTTTGTTCATTTGGTGACAATTCTGTATTTGTTCAGATATTGTCTGGTCCAGAGACCTCTCTGCACATTTCTTCTGTTTTCTTTCGATCCTTGATCAGGAGCTTTCTTTCCTTCTTCTCCTTCTCTTTTTTCTTTCTCCCATTCTTTGATTGGGAATTTTCTTTCTTTTCTTTTTGCTTTCTCCCACTCTTTGATTGGGAATTCCCTTTCCTCTCTTTTTTTCCTTTGATTGGAAATTTTCCTTCTCTCCTTTTTTGCTTCCTCTTTGATTGGAAATTTTCCCTCTCCCCTTTTTTTTTGCTTCCGAGGGTAAGAATTGACATTCTCACCCTGGGTCAAGGTTTATGGTGAGTCAGGATTTTGGCTCAAAGCTTGTAGAATGGCTAGACATGATACATGTCAGGGTTTGGTTTGGTTCAAGGATAAAAGGGATGCCCCACATTATTTCCATGACACAAAATGCAAAAATGATGATTTGGAAATTTTATGCAAAACTGGTCATGCATGCACCTATGTGGACGCTCAACTGTTAAATTTCTATGGTCATGTGATACTAGGGCTCAGGATTCATTTCCTCTATTTTTAGTCAACCCAATGTTTCCAAAATATGTCCTTTTATCAATTTGTGCATTCATCCGAGTCCATTTCGGGCGTCCGGGGAAATTTTCACAGCATTCACCCCTCAGGTGTATACACATTTTTTTTAAAAAACTAGTTATGAATTTTTTTTCAAAGAAAAGTTGGAAATCATCTCTTTTCAAAAGCATGTCGGTTTTTAGCTAGACAACTTATTCTCTCTTTTTCCACCTTTTTTCTTACTTGCTTTCTTTTTCCTTATTTGCTCTCCTTTTCTTTACTTGTTCTCTTCTTTTCTCTTTTGTTCTCTTTTCCATTTCATTTTTTTTTCTTTTCTATTTTTATTTTTATCATGATTTTTGTTTGTTTTACATATATATTTTTTGGACGATGTTCCTAAACGAAGAACTCTACATGGTTCCAGAATTTCAAACATCATCGATAGTAATGATATATAAACACTAACGCAACAATCTAATCAAAAATGTATGCGCTGTACAAATGACAATCGAAACAACAAAAACAAACATTAGTCTCTCAAGTCAAAACAATAACATAGCATAAAAATGATAAAAGAAATATGAAAGAAAACATGAATATGGGGATCTCCCAGTCACGTATCTCCACTCCCTCCCAAGAAGTCAAGCAAATCGGCCATCTCCTCGTCCTCGTGGGCCTCTTCTCCATCGCCGGGAGCTTCTGGGGGCGCCTCTCCCGCTTAGGCCTCGGGCCAATCTCTGGGCCATGCAACCTCTGCCCTGAACTGGTCTGGAGTAGGGCATGAAAAAGAAGCGAAGCCCTGGCTCTGCATGCTGAGGCTCATCTGGTACAGACAATCATGGGTCTGTACATGTGCTCGGTGGTTGGCCGCCTGTTGGCGAACCAAATGCCGTAAATACTGCTCCATGTCAAATGCCCCAGCCTGGCCAGCCTGATGAGGTGGTGGTGGCGCGCCTGCGGCCTGTGGAGCATCACCCTGAGCCTGTCTCTGGGTACAGTACTTCTCAATAAAAGCCCGGGTGATGGGCGGCCGAATTACCTTGGTAGGTGCAACGGGGACTCCGAATGACTGGCAGAGTCCTGTGATCAGCGAGGGAAATCCCAGGGCCCTGTTGGACTTATCTGGGTCCAAAGGATGCCTAGTAGGCGCCATATCTGCAAAAATATAGATGGCATCAGCGATTAACTGAGCCACATGGATGCTCATTCGCGTCAGGATGGCGTACACCAGCTGACACTTCGGCAGGGGGAGGTCAGAATTATGATCGCTGGGCAGGATGTTGCTGAGGAGCAACGTCATCCAGATCTGGGTCAGAGTGGTCATGTTAGTGCGCATGATTCGCACTCGCCTCCCTGCAGCAGTCCGGGCAAAATCCTGCCCCGGTATACATAGCAGCTGGGCGATGGCCTCCTCATCGAACCCATCAGACCGGTTCCTCCTCTGGCCATACTCACATTCCTGGCCCTCTTCCAACACCAACGGATATCCTAGGAGTTGGCCGATAGCGTCGGCATCAAACGGGATCCACTGACCCCTTACCCAGGATCTCATGTCACGCACGCCCTCCTCTGTTGGCCAAGCATTGGCATAAAACTCAAGGACTATTTCTGGATCGAACTTGGCCATGGGAGTAACCAGTGATGCCCACCGCCGGCGCCCTATTTTCTCCTGGAAATCAGTATACTCGTCGTCCCTGAGCTGGACGCGTCGCTCCCGGAGAAACGACCATCCCTTGATGGCCTCGAAGCGCTGCTGGTGTACAGCGCTCCTAAAGCGGTGACTGTCATACTCCGGAGTGGAACTAGTTCCTTCGGCTGCCTTGTCCTTCCTGGACCTCTTTGAGGCAAGCTTCCTCGGGGCCATTTCCTGCGAAGGCAAACATTTGAAAAGTTAGTTTTACCAGTGGGACGCTACTCTTAAAACAAAAATGGCATACAACCTCCTCCCATAAATACAAACATCAATGTAAATTTAGAGCAAGCTTATGCGCATATTTCCTTACAAACGTTCACTTGCACAAGACATTCTATTAACTAAGAAAAATGCACCCATATACAATCAAGGCAGCTTCGTTACCTAGATTATTTACATGTACTTCCAAGGTGTATTTGTTACCTACATCACACACATTTCCTTTGCTAAATTCACATACATGCATACTCTAAGCACTTTGGCTATCGAAAATTGCATACGTGCACATCCTGGTATTTCTAATACCTATACATACACAAACTTTATGATAAATCTTGACTATCTACACAATAAGGTGCTACATTTCATGCTTTTTTTTTCAAGTTTTTGCTACCTAAAGCCGCATGCAAATTCAAGTATATTTTCTTTTGCTGACTAAAATTGTATTCAAATTAAAAGGTACTTTTGTAATGTATTTCATGCAACATATTTATAGATTTTTGTGAGACATTTTGACTACCAAAAATTACATGTACATACATCCAAGTATTTTGCTACCATACCTAAAGTGTAAATTGCCAAAGGTATTTTGCTACCTATTCTAACCCACATATTTACGATTTGCAAAATTCCTAACCATCTAGGCATAGGGAAAATATTGTAGCGTGGCCCATAGCTGATTGCTGGCCAAAAAAAGGGTAACTTTACCCAACATGCACCTCCTCTTGTGTTCTTTTGCATAAAAACTTTGGTTCCTAGGCCTAGGATATATGTGGGGCAATTACTCTAGCCTTTTTCGGGAATGAATACATGTCCCAAAAAATAGCAAATATGTACAAACCAAAATGCCCCATGGGTTGTTTCCTTACAAAAGTCACGTGCTAATGCCATTGAGGCATTTCATCGAACACTTGGTGGGCGCGCGTTTAGGCGTCAATAGCAAGAGAACGGGGACAATGTGGCATGTCCCATTGTTTCAAAATGCATTATAGGCCTAGGGCCATCCCATACAAACCCCCAATTCAATCTAATCAAGCAAGAAAACAAACCAAAATTGCCCCACATATTTGAGCACATTCTCACAATTCAGAGCACCAAAAGGAGATCAAAATACACCAATGAAAAGCTTAGAAAGCTTAGGGATGGAACACTTACTTGTTGGTGATGAACAAAGGCGCAAAACGGAATCAAAAAATGCGAAAAATGATGACCCTAGGGCTACAAACTCGTCAATCCCGTGGGTATGGCTTTTGAAAGGGGGGAAAAGAAGTTTTTGAATGCAAAAAACATCCCCCCTTTCGTCATTCTTATAATTTGGTGCAGGGGTGGCTCGCCCAGGCGAGCTAACCTGCATTTTTTTTTTTTTTTTTGAGGGGAACATTAACCATGTCCCCTCCCTTCTCATGGATTAGCGTCTTGCCTAACTTGAACTTACTTAGGTTAGAATTAGGCGTTGATTACTTATTTTTACTTTTTAAAACAAACAAATAGTAAAAGAAAACTGCAAATACAAAGGATACGGGGCTGCCTTGCAGCGACATTCTCTGCTTGTTTCGCGCAGAGAAGGGGCAACGATCGGTCGGTCGTGACCCCATCCCCACTTGCATCCGTCCCTAAGTACCTGCAAGTAATAAACAACCAGGTATGGCCAATCTTGACCGTGTCATTGTCTTACCTTGATTGGTTTCTGCCGTCCACATTTTGTCTTCACCCCAGAAGGTAGCTCAAGATGATCCTGCCCCTGTCTTACCACAACAATATGCATGCGTATGCGTATGCATGAATGTTTTCAAACGCAGCGAATCTTAGCACAAGTTGGTTTAGGTTCAATTTTAATTAAGCGCTTGGGGCATCCCACGAACTGAGCGGAAGGGCTCAGGTGATCACAAATCAAATGCAAGGTTTGAAACCAACGTGAGGACTAAAGCCTCGCATCCACGTTCATTTCTTTGAAAGATTGTAACGAGAGATACAATAGACAGGAAATCCCCGGGGGAAATCCAGAAAACGCATAAAGATAAAGAACATGCAACGACATCCTTAATTGCCCCAACTTCTAAGCATAATATCGTTTGACGACGTCAGAATTCACGGGTGAAGGTAGCTCTTCATCATCCATGTTGGTAAGCACCAGGGCTCCTCCGGAAAAAGCCCTCTTCACAACAAAAGGCCCTTCGTAGTTCGGGGCCCATTTCCCTCGATTGTCCTTGACAGCATGGGACATTTTCTTTAACACAAGGTCTCCCTCATGGAACTTGCGCAAACGTACTTTCTTGTCGAATGCATTCTTCATTCTTTGCTGGTATAAGCGCCCATGACTCATGGCCGTTAAGCGCTTACCCTCAATGAGGTTGAGCTGGTCATAGCGCGTTTGAGCCCACTCTGATTCCTTTAATCCGGATTCTGCCAAGATCCTTAACGACGGGACTTCTACCTCAAACGGTAACACAGCCTCCATCCCATATACCAATGAGAACGGCGTTGCCCTAGTTGACGTTCACACTGAAGTTCGGTAACCGTGTAATGCGAACGGGAGCATTTCGTGCCAATCCTTGTACGACACGGTCATCTTTTGGATAATCTTTTTGATATTCTTATTGGCCGCTTCCACGGCTCCATTCATCTTTGGCCGGTAGGGTGTGGAATTGTGATGCTGGATTTTAAACTCCTCGCACATTTCCCCCATCATCTTGTTATTCAGGTTGGTGCCGTTGTCCGTGATAATCTTCCTTGGCAAACCATACCGGCAGATGATCTTTTTCTTAATGAACCTGACCACCACATTCCTCGTGACATTGGTATATGAAGCCGCCTCGACCCACTTGGTGAAATAATCTATCGCTACGAGGATGAAGCGATGACCATTCGAGGCCTTGGGCTCAATGGCCCCGATGACATCTATTCCCCACATGGAGAAAGGCCAAGGGGCGGACATGACATTCAGAGGATGTGGTGGGGCATTGACATTATCTGAGAATGCTTGACATTTGTGGCATTTCCTCACATGGACACAACAGTCACTTTCCATGGTAAGCCAGTAATAACCTGCTCTTAGGATCTTCCTGGCCATAGCATGCCCATTGGCGTGCGTTCCAAACGAGCCCTCATGGACTTCCTCGATCATGTGATTTGCCTCCCTGGCATCCACACACCGCAAGAGTGTCATGTCGTGATTTCTTTTATACAGTATGCTTCCGCTCATGAAGAAACCGGCTGCCAACCTTCTCAATGTCCTTTTATCATTGTCGGCAATCTCTGGCGGGTATTCTTTGCTTACGACATATCGCTTGATGTCGAAATACCAAGGCTTTCCGTCCCGTTCCTCTTCCACTTGGCAACAATGCGCGGGTTTGCCACGACACCAAAATTCAATGTAGGGTAGATCCCCGTGCGGTGTTAGCTGGAACATAGACGACAACGTAGCAAGTGCATCTGCCATTTGATTTTCCTCGCGGGGAACATGATGGAAGGAGATCTCATCAAAGGTCTTAGCCAATTCCTTGATATAGGCTTTGTAAGGTATCAGCTTGGGATCTCTAGTTTCCCATTCCCCTCTCAGCTGATGGATTACCAACGCTGATTCGCCGTACACCTTGAGCAGTTTGACATTGGAGTCAATCGCTGCCTGGACGGCTAGGGCACATGCTTCATATTCGGCCATGTTGTTGGTGCAGTCGAATCCTAGCCTGGTTGTGAAAGGTACACATTGATTGTCCGGAGAGACCAACACTACCCCAACGCCATGACCTAGAATGTTTGACGCTCCGTCAAACCATACGGTCCATTTGTCCCGACCTTCGTCCAATTTTTCCTCAAACAAGGCCATGATGTCCTCATCCGGGAATTCAGGATGCATGGGCTGACAGTCGTTAAGAGGCTGTTGAGCCAAATAATCTGCTAAGGCGCTTCCTTTTATCGCTTTTTGGGTGACGTAGACTATATCAAACTCGGATAGCAGGACTTGCCACCGGGCGATTCGTCCTGTGAGAGCTGGCTTTTCAAAGATGTACTTAACCGGGTCCATCTTGGATATCAACCAGGTAGTATGGCTCAGCATGTACTGCCTTAGGCGATGGGATGCCCATACTAAAGCACAACACGTTCTTTCGAGCAAGGAGTAATTCATCTCACAGGTCGTGAACTTCTTACTTAGGTAGTAAACAACGCGCTCTTTCTTCCCGGATTCGTCATGTTGCCCCAGCATACACCCCATTGACTCGTCCAAGATTGTCATGTACAAAAAGAGAGGCCTTCCAGGTACTGGTGGCATAAGCACGAGAGGATTCATAAGGCACTTTTTGATCCTTCCAAAAGCTTCTTGGCAATCCTCATTCCAGCGATCAGTTTGGTTTTTGCGTAAGAGTTTGAACAACGGCTCACAAATGGCGGTGAGCTGTGATATGAATCTGGCAATATAATTCAAGCGTCCCAGGAAACCTCGGACTTGCCTCTCTGTGCGGGGTTCTGGCATCTCAAGGATAGCCTTCACCTTTTCGGGGTCTACTTCTATCCCTTTCCGGCTTACAACGAAACCAAGCAATTTCCCTGATTTGACCCCAAAGGTACACTTAGCGGGGTTCAACCTTAATTGGTATTTCTTAAGCCTTTCGAACAACTTCCGCAGGTTGATAAGGTGTTCTTCCTCGGATTTAGATTTAGCAATTATGTCGTCCACGTAGACCTCGATCTCTTGATGCATCATATCATGGAACAAAGCTACCATGGCCCGTTGATAAGTTGCCCCGGCATTCTTGAGTCCAAAGGACATCACCTTGTAACAGAACGTCCCCCACAGGGTGACGAAAGTAGTCTTTTCCATGTCCTCGGGCGCCATCTTTATCTGATTGTAACCAGAGAAACCGTCCATGAAGGAAAATAAAGTGAAATTGGCCGTGTTATCTACGAGGATATCGATGTGTGGTAAAGGAAAATTGTCCTTGGGACTGGCCCGATTCAGGTCCCGATAATCCACACACATTCGTACTTTCCCATCTTTCTTAGGAACTGGTACGATGTTGGCAACCCATTCTGGATACCGAGCGACGGCCAGAAATCCAGCGTCAAATTTCTTCTTCACTTCTTCTTTTATCTTCAAGGATGTTTCGGGCTTCATCCTTCTCAGTTTCTGTTTTACCGGGGAACACTCGGGATTTAGAGGTAATCGGTGCTGTACAATGTCAGAACTCAAACCGGGCATATCTTGGTATGACCAAGCAAAGATGTCTTGGTAGTCTTTTAGCAGGATTATTAATTCTTCACGGATAGGTGCGGTAATACCTGTACCTATCTTTATTTCCCTTTTTCCACTGCCAATTCCTAAGTCTACCAGCTCTGTTTCTTCTTGATGAGGCCCCATTTCTTGGTCCTCATGGGCGACCATTCTTTCTAATTCTGGGGGAAGTCCCACATCCTCGTTTCCTTCATCTTCCGTTTGATTCATTTCTTGCTCGAAGTCGATAGGCGGGTCCCAGGTATTAGTACCTTCGGGGGACTCGTCATCGGATCTGCCGTTTCAGAAAAAGAAGTAAACATGCAAATGAATGAGAATGGGTAGAGACGTAGGAACAGATGAAGAAAGATCCTTGTATTATAAATTCAAAAACAAAGGACACAAAGCCTTAACAAAAGGAAAAACTCTAAAGCCTAGGCCCAACTATAAAGCTTTTAAAACCGTAAAGGTTTACATTATGCTCGTTGCGTAAATGCCGGGGCGTTCCTCCACTCGCCAATTTCTCAGTTGGGAATCAGGAGGGCATGGTCGTACCAAATCCAATGTACTCGGAACATCATCTTCGCATATTGCGACCTCTTGCCTTTGTCTCCCAGACCCGCGCTTATAAAGCTTCTACTTATGTGGCAGGGCGGGCTTCCTTCACTTTCTTGTCTCCAACGCGAGCTTTGACCACTGCTCTTCCTTCCCGCGATGCTTCTTTTCATGTCCGCCTGAGTGGGCTTATAGCCTAAACCATACTTCCCACGATTTCCTTGGGTATTTATCAGGCTAGTTATGCCGCCGTTGTCTTTGCCTAAACCCATCCCGGGTTCATAACCGTTCCCCAACATAACTCGGGCCATCATTACTGCTGCATCGGACAGACAAGGTTGCCCAGAGAGGGAGTCCACGGAGGAAATGCTGACCACCTCAAAAGATTGGAAAGCGGTTTCTAACGATTCTTCTGCGGCTTCCACATAAGGCATAGAGGATGGGCAGCTTACCAAGATGTCTTCCTCGCCTGACACGATGACCAAGTGCCCCTCCACTACGAATTTCAACTTTTGGTGAAGTGTAGAGGGCACAACTCCCACTGAGTGGATCCACGGGCGCCCCAACAGACAGCTGTAAGGGGGGTTAATATCCATTATTTGGAAGGTGACTTGACAGGTGTGAGGGCCTATTTGTACTGGGAGATCGATCTCTCCCCTAACCTCTCGGCGAGTGCCGTCGAAGGCACGAACCACCATTGAACTCGGCTTTAAGTGGGAAGCATTGAATGGTAATTTCTCCAAAGTGCTCTTAGGCATCACATTTAAACTGGAACCATTATCGATGAGCACCTTGGCTACGATATGGTCCATACACTTGACTGATACGTGTAAAGCCTTATTATGCCCTCTCCCCTCGGCAGGGATTTCTTCTTCGGCGAATGCAAGATAGTTGTTGGTAGTGATATTGTTGACCAGCCCTCCAAAACCTTCTACCGAGATATCTTGGGCCACATGGGCCTCGTTCAGAACTTTTACTAGCAGAGCCCGATGAGGCTCGGAGCTCATAAGTAACTCCAACAGCGAGACCCTGGCCGGGGTTTTGTTGAGCTGTTCGATAACCTTGAATTCGCTCTGTTGAATTATCCGGAGGAACTCGCTGGCTTCCTCTAGCGACACCTCCTTTTTACCATCCTTTTTCTCCGGGGGGCCCTTTGCCGGAATATCTTTATTCGAAGCGTGGGGTGCTTCGCCATCTTGTTCCTCCACCACTTTTCCTTTTCCCTTGACGTCCGCGGGTTGGACTGGTAGGTCCGGAGGCGCGAACACACGACCACTACGGGTCACACCACTCAGTCCCGTGATATTTGTTACTTTAGCTGACAGCGAGCTGACGTCAGTGGCTTCTTCTTCCTTCTCCCTCGGAGGTGTATATCTCCACGGGACTGCGTGGCTATTTTGGTACGGGAAAGGAACAGGTTTGGCTACTAAGGGGTGTCCGGGCTTTTGCGAAGCTGCGCTTTTAGTAAAGTATATCACCAAGGGTTTGGGCTTCGCAACACTGCTCCCCTCCGTAGACTGCATGCATATATGCTGCTCTTCTTTTCCTTCAATGCTGACTTCCAGTCGACCTTGATCTATCATCCGCTGTAACAATTCCTCTACTCCCAAACACGTCTCCATGTCATGCAGCTCGCCGGAGTGTAGCAGACAGGAATCCTCCTTACACCCACTATGGGGAATCACACCTCCTTTTTGTAGGGCCTCAAAGATAAACCTCCTAGGGGTTGCCACATCCCTTAAAGGTTTAGACCTGTGCGGCCTATCGGACTCAACTGCATTAACCGCTCCCCCTCCATGATTGGCGAGCGGGTTGGTTCTCACATTGGGCCGATCCTCTTGGAAAGTCAGCCATCCAGCATCCATTAAATGTTGGACCTTGTATTTAAGGGCCAAGCATTTTTCAACGGAATGCCCTGGGACACCCCCATGGTACTTGCAGGTCGCGTTAGGGTCATACCACTTCGGGAAAGGGGGTTCGAGGACCCTTCCGGGAGTTACCACGGCCAAATGATTGGCGATGAGGGATGGCAAAAGATCTTCGTACGTCATTGGGAGTGGGGTGAATTCCGGAAATGGCCTCGGAGGGAAGTTCCTTGTTGTGTTGGAATTACCGGCCGGTCGAGTCGTGTTCGGAGTTGGAACTTGGGGAGCTTCCCTCTGGGTGGGTGCCTTAGGCTGCACGAGTGTTGAACTAGAGGCGTTCCCGGCATGAGCCGAGAAGATTGGGTGATGTTGCGCGTACTGATGGGTACCATGAGGTGTTTGCTGGGGTTTGACCCACGCGGGTGTTGAAGAGACGACATGGGCATCTCCTTCCTTCCTTTTTGCCCCTGTTGCCCCGATTCTTTTGGCATTCGCATTTGTGGAGGAAACGTAATCAAACTTTCCTCTTTTCAATCCTACCTCGATTCTTTCCCCGGCAAACACTAGATCCGCAAAGCTGGACAGCATGTAACCTACTAGCTTCTCATAGTAGAACACTGGCAGAGTGTCTACCATCATGGTGATCATCTCTCTCTCAACCATGGGAGGAGCTACTTGTGCCGCCAAATCCCTCCATCGCTGCGCATATTCTTTAAAGGTTTCACCCTCTTTCTTGAACATATTCTGCAGTTGAATGCGGTCGGGAGCCATATCAGAATTGTATTGATACTGCCTTAGGAAGGCAGTAATCAGATCCTTCCAAATACGGATACGGGAAGCTTCCAAATTAGTGTACCACACTACCGCGGCTCCGGCCAAGCTATCTTGAAAGAAGTGTATTAATAGCTTTTCATCTTTAGAGTGGGCGCCCATCTTACGGCAGTACATCTTGAGATGGTTTTTGGGACAAGTCGTCCCTTTATACTTGTCGAAGTCCGGCACTTTGAACTTCGGGGGAATAATAACATCGGGTACTAAGCAAAGATCCGTCATGTCTGCGAACGGATAATCCCCAAATCCTTCCACGGCCCTCAATCTTTCCTCAAGGAGATCGAGCTTCCTCCTTTCTTCAGTTGCTGGAGGCGGCCCTTCCGTGGACAAAACTATTGGTGGTGCTGCGATGTTGGGTTGAGGCAACGTGCCTGGTGCCGACCCTTCGGGGATCGGGGGATAGAACTCGACATCCCTTCGAGCATAGTCTTGAGGGTCTTTGTGGACTTCATCGGGCTGCTGAGGAGGCTCTCTTTCATGGACGGGAGAAGCAATGTGGCCCGCATCTTCTTGCAAGACGGGTGGTGAATAGTTGGGCGACAATCCATAAGGGTAAGCCGCTCGGTTGTATCCCAGGTGAGGGCTGCCATCGTGCCCCAGTGTGTCCCTTCCCGTCCTACTATGTTTGAGGGAGGATGGTGCGTAGTTGCCAAGAGAGTCGGGTCTGCTTCGGCAGCCGAACTGACAGCGGCGGCGGTGGCCGCGTTCTTCTCTATGAGCTGCTTCATACTTAACATGGCCTCCATCATGGAGGCCATTTGTTCTTTCAGAGCCGACATGTCGGCTTTCATCTGTTCCTGCGTCTCCTCTTGATCACCCATCGTTCTAGATTTGGATCTGGTGCGATAGGGATACCTTGCGGCGCGTTTAGTTATGGTGTTTTTCCCTAAAAAACCAAACGTGAGGAGTGGGTAAAGAAAGAAAATGCATGCTAGAGATGAAATGTAGGAGTGATTTGATTTCCACAAGTTTTTTGGAGTAGAAACATGGGACCAACTCATTTTATTTCAAAAAGGAAGTCGTATCTAGTCAAGGTCTGAGAGACCATACAAGTTCCCTAACGATTTCTAATTATGTGGGCCATTAAGTCTATCATATGCTGACAATAGCCGAGAAGCCCATGAATCTCTTCGGGGGTGGAGTAGGTGTCTGCCATCGCCTTGGCCTTGGCTAACAAGCGGGGAAGTTCTTGACTCCCGTTCAAGGTAAGAGCAAACCGATCCATCCACATGGTTGCCTCTTGGTGTAAAGAGTCGATCACCCTTCCTCTAGCCTCTTTTTCCGCGTATACTTGAGCATACTCGTCCTCTAGCCTTTGCTCGTGAGTCGCCGCTAGATTTAGCTTCTCTTTGCACTTATCGATGATGGCCCACATATTCCCTTCAGTCTCGCTTAACTGTTGGGACAAATTTCTTTTCGACCTAAGGCAAACCTTTAGCTCGTCCTTCAAGATCATGCCTTTGACCCGTGATGATTCCTTTCACCTCTTCGGAGCTTGAGCTCACTATTGCTGCCCTATAAAGCCCCTCAAAACTTTGCTTTGGTCGTGTTCTTCCTTTCGGGCCTTCTTGGTTTCTCATTCCAAGGCTTCATCGGTGGCCATATTGACATCCCTTAGTTCATCATACTCTTTTCAGACTTTGATGGCTATGGACTTGAACTTCTCTTCGACTACCCAGGCTCTTTCAAGCTCTGCCTTTAGGGCTTGTACCTCATCACTTTCTTCCGAAGCTTTAACCTCATCGTCTCTCACAGTCTTTAGATTTGGGAGCCAATCCAGTCCTTTTGTTCGGACTCTCAGCCACTTATGATAGCCGCCGATGATCCCATTACTGCTTCCCCTAAGCTCTCTGTCCTTTCTTCACGCCGCATCCCATGCCTTGCGAACTCCTTGGAGTACCCTCGCGTTGTGGTCACTGAAACCTCGTGCGATGAAAGGCGTGATGCTTTCGTCTGATGGCACTCCTCTCATGGGACATCCTTCGCATGAAGATAGAATCCTGATTCTTCCTTCCTTCTAGCGAGGGAACCATTTAACAGACGCCCCTCCATGCTAGCCAAGAGTTGGTGCACAACAAACAATTCTTGCGCCGCTCTTTTCACATCCCCGGTCGAATGTGTCATACATGGCCAAAATGGCGACGATCGGGCTTTCCTTTCCATGATGAAAGGCGAGGAAAGCGTCAATCGCTGCTAGGTCCACTAACCCTTCCATATTTGGAAAGAGGACAACTCCAAAGATCAAAAGCGCCAAGATGTCAATAAAAGAAAGCCCATTCGCCTTGATTTGCTAAGGCCTTTGCCCTTTCCTCCAAACACTTCCTTGGTACTCCGACTACCCCATTCCTGTTTTGCTTTACACGGTCCAACTCTTGTGCTGAGATTTTCACCACCTTGGCAACTCTTGTCGTGGAGGGATAGAACCCAGAGAAAAGATATGGCTTCCTTCCTCCCTGTGGGCATCCCAGGATTTCTTCAAACTCTTTCACAGTCGGCACTAGCTGGAAGTCCTCAAATGTGAAGCACCTTAGGGGCTGGTCATAATACTGGGAAAGGGATGCAATCGGTTCCATGGAGACTTCTACCCTAGCTAGGTCCCAAATCTTATCATAGGCTTTGCGGAAGGCTTGCCGTTGAAGTTGACCCATTAATTGCCCCAACTTTCGTAAACTGGTGACCTCTAAGCTCTTGATTTTGACTTGATAGAACCTCTTTTTAAGCGAAGGCTTTTGACTTGATCCCATGTTTTACTAAAGTGAAATAAAATCTAGTGCGAAACAAAACTCCTACATCTATCATGGGTGGAATGGATGAATGCATGAAGAAATGCATATGACACAGATGCAATTTACGAATACGGGAGCCCGAGAAATTGTTTCCTTCTTGGATACAACGTTTGGGCAGCATGGCACCCAACGTATGTTTTTTAAGAAGGCGACACGGACCCTCCGTCGGTTTGCTAAAGTGAGGGGATCAAAGATGAAACCCACGCATGATGCATATGCGAAAGGCACAACACGGGGATGTACATAGTACGACAATATTCACAAACAAATATAAGCAAAAGGGTATATGATACTTATGCATGGTAGTGTGAAAAATGACACGCAGCGTGTTTGCTCCGTGCCCCTATTTAAGGGACCTATAAGGGAGAGAGCTAACTAGGCATTTAGTGATAACCCCCAAGGTAGTCATATCTCTTTTGATGGTTTCTAGAGGTATTATCCTCTTTGAAGAACATATTGTAGCAGTAGGGACTACTAGCAACAATAAGTTTTCAAAGAGAAAAGCTCTAGATGAGGGTTCACTGTAATCAAGCAAGTCGGAGACCTAGCATGATCACAGATTCACCTCCACTCCTTATGTTCCCACGAACCCGGGTATAGGGCCCTTTTTCACTCATAGTGTGTGCAAATATTGTTGGTGTTTGTGTGCATCAAATGAATAAATATTTACTTTATGCATACATTTAAAACGCACTAAAAGCAACAAAGAATTTATATACACAAGAACATAATGAAGGGAAACCAACAAAGGGGTAAGTCACGGTAAAACATTGCACAAGATTAAATGGCCTAACTCTCTAAAAACAATTCCTCAGTGGAGTCGCCAACTGTCGCAACCTACCCTTCGGCGGGAGGGCGACGCGTGACTCGCGGGATGCGTGTTCCACGAAAGGAATACGCGCGGAGTCGCCACCAACGTTTATTTGAGGAAAACGTCGGAAAAACCGGAAAAGACGCGATCTACGAACTTTTAAGTGAAAGGTTCGGGAGTTGTATTTACGCACGGGGAAGGTATTAGCACCCCACACGTTCGTCCCAAGGGACGGCAACCTTTAATCGAATGTGCAAACATGACTTTGATTTTTACGTTCCCTTTTATGTCCTTATATCCTTTTTATATTTTTCCTTTTTTGTGGTCGACAAGGGTGTTTCCCTTTGCTCCTACGTATTCCTCAATTTGGGATGAGAAAATCAGACCTACGTAGTTCTTTCTTATCAAGTGATTCTTTTTTACTTAAGAGGTGATCATTTTAAGGCGTTGGACCTTGAAAATGATCCATTTTACTTAATGAGAATTTGAAATGACAAACTTCAAAAACCTATTTTTGTGGACGAGCTTGACTAGGCGAGTTGATTTTTGCCTTAGTTTCACTTTAGTTATTAGTCAATTCGATTAAGAATGAGAAATCCCAAAGAGAAAACGTCTGATTGATTTTCCGCTTTATTTTGCTAAAAGATGTTTTTTTTATTATTATATTATTTTTTTACCTCTTTTTTTTATTTCCAACGTGGTTATGGCACGACCGAACGGTCGGAATTCATTTTAATCGAAGTTAACGGACAATACAATTCAAACGTTCGGTGAAAATTGATTTTATTTTTAAGTTAAGCGAGAAATGACTTAAGTAAAATGGCTTAAGCACGTCAAGAGGGGGTATAAAAAGTAAACGAAACGGGAATAAAAATACACAAAACACAATGTGGACCACCGTGGGTACATAGAATGAATCGAAAAGCTTGGTTCGAGGTACTTACCCGTTGAAGATCGAAGAACGATGAAGAACGAATGAAGAACGTCGAAGAACGGTTGAAACCTTTGCGAATTTCTTCACGGAAAACGTTACGGAAACGTTTCGGAAGCGCCTCGGCTTAGATTTTCTTCACGGAAACAATTTTTCCAAGCAAATTCGAAAGAGAGAGAAATGCCTAAGGGGCTGAACCCTTTTCTTCTTCACTTCCTCCCCTATTTATAGCAAAATAGGGGAGGTGGTTGCCGCCCAGCTCGCCCAGGCGAGCCAGGTTGCTTCCTCCAGAAGCAACAGCCTTCTGGAGGAATATTCTGGAGGGCCCAAGTGGGCCTGGGTGCTATTTGCACCCCCATTTTTACTAAGTACACCCCCTCTGCTTTTTTTTGGTGATTCTTTTTCGTAAAGTTACGGAAACTTACGAATTTTGTAACGATACTTGTTTTCTTTCCGTAATGTTACGGAACCTTGCGGATTACATAATCATCCCCTTTTTGACTTACGGAATGTTACGGAACCTCACTTAATTACGCAACGATGCTTCCATTTGGTTTCCGGTGTATCACGGAAACTTACGGATTGTGCATGAATATTTTTTTGGTTTTCCGGCATGTCCTGGAATTTCACAAATTGCCTAATGATGGGTGCCAAGCACCTCGCAAGGACCAAAGAAAGGTCGCATGTCATCAAGCAAAGGTCCCCGGACGAAATTAGGGTATGACAACAGAGAAATAACATTAAATAGATAGTAAGAGTATTACATCAAGAGGTTTAGTAGTAACTCTCCAACAAATAAGCTTAGCCTTCCATTACAAGCAAAGCTTCAAAAATACAAGAAAGAAACTGTTTTTGGTGAAAGAAATTGGAAGAAGATGATGGAGAATGTCTTCTCCAGCCTCTAAACCCTAAATCTCTCTATTTTCACTAAGCTGAGCGCTCTTTGCTGCTTTCCACCGGTTGTGTCTCCACTCCCTTAAAATCAGTCAACTTCAGTGTTTTAAAGGCTCTTGGACTCTTCAGCTTTCAAAGGCTCGCTCAGCGAGCATGTCTCACTGAGCGAGAGTAAGTGAAAATCCACTAAGCGAGCATGGGCATGCTAAGCACAAGAAGAGAGAACGTCCTCGCTGGACGTGCAAATCTCTGACTTATGCTTTTCTAGGGTTTCCCATCCGCTAAGCGAGCTGGATGTCTCGCTAAGAGGATGCATCTCGCTTAGCCAATCTGCCTCGCTAAGTGAGTCATCAGCAGCTTTAACCTTTTCTTCTTTGGCCTGAAACTGAGTTGGATTCAACATTAGGTCACAAAATTGGAGCTTCTACCCTATAAAATCACACAATAAAGAAAATATGTACAATTTCTACAAAAAGAACCATAAATTGGAGGCATAGTGCTATTTACTTGCAAATTTTCAATACCAAACTAACTTATGAATAACAATTAACATCAAGCTTCCCACTGCTTCCACTGCTTCTTCCTTCCACTCTTTTGGCTCCACCAAATTTCAAAACATTCAAATTCAAAATCGCAGTCTACGGTTCGACTAGGTTCCAGGCTAGGCCCATTCTATACTCTGATATGATTGACAGAGAGAGGCTATGAAACATTGTGCAATATTTGTTGGACAAGTGACCTCATTAACTTAAGAGGAGGGGTGAATTAAGTCTCACTAACAAACTTTTAACCCTCTTCTAAATGATAGGCTCAGAATGCATAAGAAGAAGCAACAATCAATTTAATAATGTTATTTAAACATGCAAGACAAAATTGATTGCGATAAAATAAATGAGATAAAGGAAGAGAAAAATGCAAACTCGATTTATACTGGTTCGGCCACTTCCCGTTCCTACATCCAGTCCTCAAGCAACCCACTTGAGATTTTCTACTCTCTTCATAAAAATCCTTTTACAAAGTCTGAATCTCACAGGGACAACCCTTCCCTTGTGTTCAGGAATCCTTACAACTTAAGAGACCTTCGGTCCCTTAATCAATCTCTTTGAATAAGAAGAAGAAGAAGAATTCTCTCTTTAAGAGAAAGATATTACAATTGAAGTTCCCGAATGAACTCTTCAATAAATTTGCAAGTGTTTGCCCAAGAGTTGTTGAGAGAGCATTTGACAATGAAGTTCTCTTGGAATATCTCTCTCTTGCTTTTTGAAATCAGACACACATATATATAGGCCCTTCGCGCCTTTTCAAAATGGTTTGAAGAGATGTCTTTTCAAAAAGTTTTTTTTTGAATTTTTTCACTGGTAATCGATTACACAGTTATATTTTGAAGGGTCATGACTTTTGAATTTGAATTTCAAGAGTTCCGTTGCTGGTAATCGATTACAAACATCTGGTAATCGATTACAGGTTCAAAATTCAAATTCAAAACCCTTTTTGAAAGTTTTTTTTTTCAAAATTGTCTACTGGTAATCGATTACACTGCCTGATAATCGATTGCCAGAGCCTTGCATGTCTTGGAAACACTTTGTTTTGAGGCAAGGCTTGATCTTAAAGTAATCTTGAAGCAAGGCTTTGTTTGTTGAAGCAATCTTGTATTAATTTTGAAGCAAGGCTTTGTTTGTTGAAGCAATATTGTATTAATCTTGAAGCAATGCTTATCCTTTGTAGCAGCCTTGCTTGATTCTTCTTTGACATCATCAAAATTCATGTATTCATACTTTCACATTCTCCCCCTTTTTGATGATGACAATCATTATCAAGCAAATTCTTTTTGACATCATCAAAACTTGCATGATTTACAATATTGTGAGTAGGTTTCGATTTCATTTCATTTCTCGATTCCATTTTTTGCATAAATTGCAAGCTTCCGATTTCACCTTATTTTCTGGATTCCATTTGGATATACCGCAAGCTTCCGATTTTACCTCACTTTGACCTATGTTGGTTAAAGAACCTTACTTTAGTTGGTAAGGTTCTTTCTCATTTCTGCATTTCAGTTGCATGTTCCGCAACCCAACCAATATCCTGCATTTTCATTCTCCGGTGTATAGAGGTTATCCACATGTGTTGCTTGAAGAACCTGACTTGACGTGGTAAGGTTCTTTGTATATATCTGTTGATGCTCTGTGCACCACATTCTTTTTTGGTTTCTTTCTTTTTTCTATTTGCAATATCCTATTCATTGTCTTGTTGATGTCTTCGTTCCTTTTAAAAAGTTCATTTTATTTACAAGCTTGATGCTTTAATGGTTATCTATGTTAGTAGTTGATCATGGAACGTAAGCTGAACTCCATTGTGGACATCATTATATTGTCCTTTGTGTTGACACGTTGTTTTATTACTGTTGGATCAAGTGGACTCAGAATAATTAAGAAAGGGGGGTTGAATTAATTATTACTAGACCTTTAGTAATTAAAAATTATCCTTCTTAGGCTTTTACTATGTTGTTAAGAAAATAAAGAATAGAAAAGAAACTTAACCAAAAGTAAAAGCAGGAATTAAAGTGCACAGCGGAAATTAAAAGAGTAGGGAAGAAGGAGACAAACACACAAGATTTTTATACTGGTTCGGCAACAACCCATGCCTACATCTAGTCCCCAAGTGACCTGCGGTCCTTGAGATTTCTTTTCAACCTTGTAAAAATACTTTTACAAGCAAAGATCCACAAGGGATGTACCCTCCCTTGTTCTCTTTGAACAACCTAGTGGATGCACCCTCCACTAGAACTGATCTAGAAGAGATGTACCATCTCTTGTTCTCAGTCAACAATCCAAGTAGATGTACCTTCTACTTGTACCACAAAGGATGTACCCTCCAATGTGTTAAGACAAAGTTCTCAGGCGGTTAGTCCTTTGAAACTTTGTGAAGGGGGAAACAAAAGAATTTTCAGGCAGTTAGTCTTTTGAAATCTTTTGTTTATAGGAAAGGGAAGAATCAAAAGAATTCTCAGACTGTGTCGTTTTGAATTCTTTGACAAGGGAGAAGGGAGACACAAAAGAATTCAGACGGTTAATCATTCGTTCTTTTGGAAAAGGGAGAAGTGTAACACCCTGATACATAGATCTATATATTATTAGTAATTATGTTTGATGTTTGATTATTTGTTGCGTTATTTTCATCTATAATTATTTTTAAGGAGGTTAATTTAGTTAAAAGAGGAGTGTGGATAGATAAGGATCTAGCTTCTCAAAGAAGTCTCTTGAGAAAGCTTCTCAAAGAAGCCACGAGGAAGCTTCTGGAGGAAGCCTCCTAATGAAGCTTCTAGAGAAAGCTACATGAAGCTACCTCGGTAAAAACGCTTCCCAGACTTCGTTAACCATTGGATCTTCTCGAAATTCGGTCTGCAACTTCACAAGACACTTGTCCATGATCTGACCTTTGGGATCTTTGAGAAGATGTCTGGAGTATGCTAGAAGCCTCTTAATGAAGCTTCTGGAGGAAGCCTCCTAATGAAGCTTCTAGAGAAAGCTACATAAAGCTACCTCGGTAAAAACGCTTCCCAGCCTTCGTTAACCGTTGGAGCTTCTCAAAATTTGGTCTACAACTTCATAAGACACGTGTCCATGATCTAACCGTTGGGATCTTTGAGAAGATGTCTGGAGTGTGCTAGAAGCTTCCGTTCCCGAGAGCATTTCTTATTTAAGAACTTCAGCCTTTGCTTTCGTGTAGCTTAGGAAAAACGTCATTTCTTCTTCTTTCTTTCTTCCAAAGCCATTTCTAAAGTCCCAAGCACTTTCTCCATCACCCATAGCCACCATTAGCCACCATAAACCATCGTTGTTCTCCATTGAAACCCCACACCGAGAGGAACCCTTCAACCGAAGCGGAATCTTCCAACTTGGCTTGCGGTTTCGGTAGAGAACGAAACCCTAATCCGACCTTTCATTTTCTTTCAAGGTAACCATGGTTCTATGCTTGTTTCTTGTTAGTTTCATCTTGTCTTTGCATCTTTTCTGACTTTGGAACCGCCATTGCATGTCTTATGCTCCCTTTGAAAAACCTTAGAGAAAGAGACTTTGTAAACGTTATCCTTTCATGAAATCATGTTATTTTCGTAACCTACACTGAACCCCGGTCACATCAGCGTGGTCAGAATTTCCAAATGACGTTCCTTTGTAAAACCTGAAATGCTCTCAGCTCTTTCATATAGTGATGTGGGTGTTTGACCCAGAGCACTGTTACTAGCTTTGTTTTCTGAAATCCATACTAAGTCTCCTTCGTTTTGGCATGGTAAAGGCTTGTGTGGAATCGACGAGCAAGGACAAAAGGAATCTTCAAGTGACGCGACGAGGAATCCGCGGGGTAGCTCACGATAGGTGAGGGGAGTTTATTATAAAATTTACCGTTTTAACACCATAGTTAGGGTCAGGGAACCTAGCTATGAGGATATCTGCCTGTCCCTGTTGCATGCTGATTTTTCTTCAAAGAAAATTACGTTTTAACTAATTGGATGCGATATATATATATATATATATATATATATATATATATATATATATATATATATATATATATATATATATATATATATATATATATATATTGTGATGAATGATATTGTTTTGGTTGTTTGAAATGTGTTGTTTGAAGACCGTGCGTGTGGAAATGATATTGTTGTGTTTGTTTGAATTGTTGTTGATGTTGCTATTGAGGATTTTAATTGATATGTGATGATAATGATAATTATGATGATATTGATTTGAGATGACGTTGTTAATAAAGACCATGTCAACATGAATTGTTATTATTGATGAATATGTGAATATGAAATGAGGTTGTTGTTGTTGTTGATAACGTCATTGAGATGAGATGATATTTATGTTGTGAATGACATGGAAATGGAATGTTGATTGATGTTGGAAATGCATTGGCATGTGCATGTTGTGTATGTTCGTGGGGGGCACTGTGCACTGACCTTCTAGGGTCTTTGGCACTAGCTTTTGGTCACGTTCATACGTTGGATGTTGTGTATGATCGTGGGGGGCACTGTGCACTGACCTTCCAGGGTCTTTGGCACTAGCTTTTGGCCACGATCATACTTCGTATGGAGTGTATGTCATGGGGGGTAGAGTGCACTGACCTTGTCGGATGGCCCAGACGTGGGTAACTAACGTGGTTAGAGAATCTAAGCATTTTTGAGGGGGTGCTTAGGCGCTTTAATTGGTCCATGGTCTTTGGCACTTACTTTTGGCCGTGATCATAGCTCATACGACACAGGAAATAGAGTAACTGTGGCCAAGTGTACTTTGTACTAGGGGGCTTGTCACCTGGTAAGGAACACCTTTGGGCTCCCAGGCTGATCACCTATGGGAGGGGGGCTGTTACGTGCACAACCGGGTGGTCTCGACAAACTCAACACAGTTCCCTAAGTAAGAGTGTCGTGTGGACACGCTTAGGCTATTTCCTGAGATTTGGTTGTTGTAGGTACGTACCACATTGCATCTGAGTGTTGTGTCAGGTGCATGCATCATTCTGTGCAATCTTGATTAGGTCCATGGATGGATGATGAGTAATTGTTGGATGTGAATGATGAATATTTGTTGGATATGAGTGTTGAATAATGATTGTTGTGTATGCTTATCATGTTTGCCTATGTTCCTTGCTAATTGTGGTTATTTGGAATTGGTATTGGTTCTTTTATAATAAACTCACCCTTGCAATTTTGTATTGTGTGGTTGATACCTGTGATGATCACGAACCTTGTTTGTGGGAGCAAAATGACAGTGGCAGGGTGTAGGGAGTAAGATTCTGGTGAGGAGCCGCCGAGCCGACGTGATGACGTTGGCGTTATTTTGGGAGAGAGTTGTGTTTCGTAATCAATTCCTCCGTAGTTGGTTTTTAAGTTTTATTTTGTTGAGTTAAAGATGTAAAATTGGAATTTTAATTATATATATATATATATATATATATATATATATATATATGAACATATTTAATTTTCGTTATGTGTATGACATGTACCGAATTATTGTTTCTATGTAATTATGCATATTCACTTAAGTAATGGCGTGTTGTTGGATGAATTTAGGTTGTGACAAAATCACTTATATTTTCATAATAAAAAATTATGGGAGTTCTTTTAAAAAAAATTGAAATTATCGAATATTAGAGTGTGGATACCGTAGCGACGAGGCGGGTCGCTACAAGAAGAGAGACACAAAAAGAATTCAGGCGGTTAGTCCTTGGCGAATTCTTTTTGGCAAAGGGAGAAGGGAATGAAAAAGATGAATAACACAAGTTTTTGAACAAAGAATTTTTCTTGGAAGAGAAAGTTTTGAACAAAAAGTTTTAGAAAAATGAAGATGAAACCAAAAAGTTCTGAAAGAAATGAAAGAAGATGTTGAAAGATAGATTGAAAGATATAATGATTGAAAGAGATGATTGATATGAATGAGATTGTTAAAATGTTTCATGCCAAGGTCACATATTTATAGTTTCTGGATGACTCAAGTCAAAACTTGTAACTCTTGGCAATTCCTTTAAAACTAATCACTTAAAAAGATATGACTTTTGAAAGAATCTTCAGAAATAAGTCACTTGAAGAAATGTGACTTTTGGAAATGAATTTTTCAAAAACAGTCATTGGTAATCAATTACCATAAAGGTGTAATCGAATACACATCAACAGATGTAACTCTTCATTTTGAATTTTGAAAATCTTAACATTTTAAAAACCACTAGTAATCGATTACTATAATCTGGTAATCGATTACCAGAGAGTAAAACTCTTTGGTAATGATTTTGTAAAAAAACTTCTTGTGCTACTCAATGTTTTGAAAAACTTTTTAATACTTATCTTGATTAAGTCTTCTCTTGATTCTTGAATCTTTGAGTCTTGAATCTTGATCTTGATTATTCTTGAATCTTGAAATCAAATTTCCTCTTGATCCTTGAAGTGTTCTCGACTCAATCTTGAACTCATTCTTGAATGTCATCATCTTTGTTATCATGAAGTGATCTTGACTTTTGAACTTTTTGTCATCATCTTTGTTATCATCAAAACTCCTTGAATCAATCTTGATTCATCATAAAGCTTGCTTCTACAATTACTAGTATGGGACTCATGCGTATGCACGAGTCGCTCCGCTATATTTTTTTGTTTTGGTATTAAAATTGTGCCTACACACGGGTAAGCCGTGAGAATTGACAATATAATTATATTTGTGTCATTATAACACTAGACAATATTATGATGTATAACTAATTGAGAACAAAAATGAATATGGTTAAAAAAATTATGATTAACACATAGTAAAATAACTATTATATAAGAAACTGTTAATTAACAAAGTCATAATGTTCAAGAGATTGTTTTTAGCAAAAACATGCCCACAAAATAAAGTGTTAATTTACAAATATTAACAAAAGTCAGAATAATATTAAACTTAATTCATTAACATGGCCAAAATAAAACATAGTTAACTGTTGGATCAGGGAATTCAAAAACAATTTCCATGCCAGGTTTGAAAGATTGTGTTTCACAAAAATATTTCTATCCAGCTCCAATTTTAGTTGTCTTTCTCCAGTGATTGTAAGCAATCTGGCATTCTGCAATGTCTTCTAAATTCAAATGCGTCCACCCTTTGGCTTTTAGAAAATAATACATGCTATTTGGAACGTCCTGATATTAAGAATAACTTTATGTGAGAAATAAATGAAATTTAAAACTTGGCAGATAAAGATTGGTTGAATGAATAAATAAATTGGAATGTAACTTACAAGGCTGCTACAGGTAATTTTGTACTAAGTGAGAAGCACGTTGAAAGTGACAGAATTTGGCACTTGATGGTATAATGAGTGCCATCTTGGGAACCAACTCTGACCATAATGGGTTAACGTCACTTGATGATCTCTGGTCAGCCGATAGAAATCCCTCAGTGCTGTCCACCCTGATACAATGGCTAGGCCGTCCAAATCTTGGTTTTAGACAACGGTATGCAAATTTCCATCCTTATCAATCAAATGACAGTAACAATCAAGCACGTCCTTCCACCTTATGGCAAATGACCTACTAACATCAACGTAAGTCTACATTTGAAATAGGTAAAACATTAGAATGATAATAATTGGTTGGTCAGTTGTACAAAATAATTGAAAAATGATATGTTAATTAAATCAAAATGAAGATGATCTGGTTCTTGGCCATTTCGTAGCTTTGTTCGTGCTCTTCGTTCATGAATTCTGAACACCATTAGAGTTAAAATGTTGATAGATAAATATCTATTTAAGCAGATTATTACACAATGATATAACAAAATTGACATTCAATTAGTCGTCATGATGAAAGCCAGTTCATTCTTAGCGTCACATAAGCATGTACATCACACACCTATTTTGCATGTTCAATATGGCCAAAGTTATGCATACCATGAATTGAAATTGAATGGTAACAGAACAATGTCAAATGCAATTGACTTAACAACCATAATTCGTTGAAAATGCAATTTCAAATGGTAACAAAACAATGTGCTAGCTTTCTGTTGTCTGTTTCATAGTGTTATGGTTATAAAAAAAAAATGATATGCTCTATTAACTATGAAATGAATGATGGTAGCGCCTTCGTACAATGAATTAGTACACAATGTATTAGTAGACAATGCTAATACCAATCTGACAAAATAATCTTGCGTCATGATGAAACTCCTTTGATACACAGAGCTATAACTACACAATGTTCATATAAACCAAATAGGTAAAATAGAAACTGTTTTCTGAAAAACATTTATTTTCTGATAACCGTGTACATTTTGCGCTTTTATGAAGCAAACCATTCATTACTGCTATAGCAAATTTGCTTCCTGCACCTACCAATATAGTTGGATGCCCCGCCCATTTTTTATAATTACAAAATTGTCCTTTGTGGAATCTGATACGTATTATGAATCCGTAAAGTCATATGGATTTGCAATATGTATGGGTCGATAGTGATTTTGTGTTGATTGCACATTACTTGAGTGTGAAAACATTAATTTGTACATAAGTTCCAGAAATTTTGGACATTAATATGACAAATTTAGAATTGCTTAATGAAGAGCTTGATATATAAAAAGAAAAGTCAGAATTTATTTCAAGTGGTTACAGGAAAAAACATGGGTGGAGGTAGCATGAATGTATGCAATCAAATCTAGTTGAGAAAGACTAAGTATAAACATTGCATGAGATATAGATGCGTTTAGTTTAAAATTGAAACCTCTTGGTTCAATGATGTTGCTATTTCAAAACATCAGTTGATTTTAATTATTTACACAACAATGATGTTTTAATTCAATTAGGAACAACATACTCTTGTTGGACAAGTGGCCTCAGAAATATTAAGAAGGGGGGAGGTTGTATTAAGATTTCGTTGACTATTCCTAATTGAAATTTTCCCTTTCTTAATTATTTCCTAGATTAAATTATTTCTTTAATTATAAGCTACTCGAATAATAAATAAGGAGAAGTAAACTTAAAGAAATATAAACACAACAAAAAGTAAAAGAGATTAAGGAAAGAGAGAATGCAAAGCCGGATTTATACTGGTTCGGCCACAACCCGTGCCTACGTCCAGTCCCCAAGCAACCCGCTTGAGATTTCCACTATCCTTGTAAAATCCTTTACAAGCAATGAACCACATAGGACTTCCCTCCTTTGTGTTCAGTGATTACAACTAAGAAGTTATTCCTACTTCTTGCAATGAATCCCAAGAAACGTTGGTCCCTTGTGTCCAGTGATAACAACCAAGAAGTTATACCCACTTCTTGCAATGAACCCAAAAGACATTGGTCTTTTGTGTCCAGTGATCAACCAAGAAGCAAATCCTGCTTCTTGCAATGAACCCAAGGAACGTTGGTCCCTTGTGTTCAGTGTTTGCAACCAAGAAGACCTTTTCTTGAAAACAGTCACCAAGAATAGGTCTCTTGAAAAGTTTTTTGTAAGAATGGAGGAGAGGAAGAAAATGGAATAGCACAAGTTTTTGCCCAATGAATTTTTCTTGACAAAGCAAGTGTTGAACAAAAACTCTTAGAAAGATGTTGAGAATGAATCTATTAATCAATATATTGAAATTCATGACATGGTCACATATTTATAGTCATTTGATGGCTCTTGAAGAACCATGTTAAAAGTTGTGACTTTTGGCAATTTTCTTCAAAACCAATCACTTTAAAAAGTTGTGACTTTAGGAAATTTCTTCAAAAACCAATCACTTTAAAAGTTGTGACTTTTGGAAATCTCTTCAAAATCAGTCACTGGTAATCGATTACCATAATGGTGTAACCGATTACACAGTTTATTTTATCAAAAGTTGTGTCTCTTCATGTTGAGGTTTGAAATCCAACATTCAAAAACCACTGGTAATCGATTACAAATATTGTGTAATCGATTACATTATTTTGAAAATATTTTATCACAAGTTGTGACTCTTGAGATTTGAAATTCAACGTTCAAAAACATTGGTAATCGATGATATGCCCATGGTAATCGATTACCAGAGAGTAAAAACTCTGGTAAAAGATCTTTCTTGAAAAATTCTCTTGGACGATTTTGTGCTTTTCAATCTTTTCTTTGAAAAATTCTTTTTAACTTACCTTGATGCTTTTCTTGAGGTTCTTGCATATCTTGAATCTTCACTTGAATCTTCTTGATTCTTTAATCTTGTTTGAATGAATCTTTAATAATCTTTGGTATCATCAAAATAATCTTGGAAGCTTTGCTTCTACCACTCTTACACTGTCAATACAACATTGTACACAGTAATTAACAAACACATGTAGTCTTAAACTGAAACCAAGTAAATAAACCATATCTAAAAACTCATGTTGCAAGGTTAGGATAATGAATATGTGACAAATTTTGTATTCAATGAAACTGTGAAAAAAGTATATGTCATTTCAGCTATTACAACCTTACCAACTGTCATACCTTTTGTGTAAAAAGTATATGAAACTCAAGGTTACACAATTATGATGCTTTTACCAACTACTGAAAAATTGTATTATGATTGAAAATTGAAGGCTGCATCATTACACTGTCATACCATTTAACCACAACAGAGAATTTAATACAAAGTACACTAAAATTGAGTTACACAACATTTGTTTAAGACACTAACTGTAAACATTGCATTAAGTATAGATTCATTCAGTGTAAAATTGAAACATCATGGTTGAACAACATTGATTCATAAAAATATCAGTTCAATTTACTTATTCATGCAATAGTCAAGTATTTATTCAATTAGTAACACTATCAATACAATTTTGCACACAGTAACTAAGAAACACATGTAGTTTTAAACTGAAGTTGCAGTAAATAAACCATATACAAAGAATTGCAAGGTTAGCAGGATGAAGCTGAGTTCAATGTTGTTATGTATCAAATTCTGCAAAAAGTAGATGTCATGAAACTATTACAACTTGCAGATTTGTTAATAACCTTGAAGTTAACTGCACATGATGTTAATCTGATTGCTTTAGAAATGTATTTATATCAGCACAATTGGTCATCATATACACAACAAAGGTATAGTCATGTTAATTTATTGGGTTACATGAAACTTGTTATGTTCAAAATATCACATGCAAATTGATGATACCTTGTAGATAACATGACTCAAAATTAAAAGTAGCACCATTACATTGTTATAGCATTTAACTACAAGAGAGGATTTAATACAAACCAAAAAAGAAAGAAACCAACAAAGAATGTGGTGCACAGAGCATTAATAGATATATACAAAGAACCTTACCAAGTGAAGTCAATTTCTTCAAGCAACACAGGTGGACAATCTCTATACACCGGAGAATGAAAATGCAGGATTTTGGTTAGGTTGTAGAACATGCAACTAAAATGCAGAAATGAGAAATTCCTTACCAACTGAAGTGATAAAACTAAAACATTGCATGAGAGAGTTTAAGTATAAAGATTGCATGAGGTATTAGTGTAAAGCTAAAACCTCTTGGTTGAATGATGTTGTTGCATAAAAAACATCAGTTGATTTTAATTAGTTACACAACAGTGATGTTTTAATTCAATTAGGAACAACAAACTCTTACACTCAATACAATATTGCACACAGTAATTAACAAACACATATAGTCTTAAACTGAAACCAAGTAAAGAAACCATATCTAAAAACTCATGTTGCAAGTTTGGATAATCATGCTATGACAAATTTTGTATTCAATGAAACTATGAAAAAAGTATATGTCATTTTAGCTATTACAACCTTACCAACTGTCATACCTCTTGTGTAAAAAGTA
Source organism: Glycine max (assembly GCF_000004515.6). Lineage (NCBI taxonomy): Eukaryota > Viridiplantae > Streptophyta > Magnoliopsida > Fabales > Fabaceae > Glycine > Glycine max. Next base: position 30,289,378 of record NC_038245.2, read on the forward strand.
TATGAAACTCATGGTTACACAATTATGATGCTCTTACCAACTACTGAAAATTGTATTATGATTGAAAATTGAAGGTTGCATCGTTACACTATCATACCATTTAACCATAATAGAGAATTTAATACAAAGTACACTACACTTGAGTCACACAACATTTGTTTAAGACACTAACTATAAACATTGCATTAAGTATAAATGCATTCAGTGTAAAATTGAAACCTCATGGTTGATAAACATTGATTCATGAAAATATCAGTTCAATTTACTTATTTATGCAACAATCAAGTATTTATTTAATGAGTAACACTGACAATACAATTTGCACACAATAACTTATAAACACATAATTTTAAATTGAAGTTGTAGTAAATAAACCATATCTAAAAAACTGATGTTGCAAGGTTAGCAAGATGAAGCTAAGGTCAATTTTGTTATGTATCGAATTATGCAAAAAGTAGATGTCATGAAGCTATAAAATTTTAGATTTGTTAATAACACTACAGTTAACTGCACATGATGTTAATCTGATTGCTTTGGGAATGTATTTATATCAGTACAATTGTTCATCATATATGCAACAGAGTTACACCACATTTGCTTTAGACACTTAGTATAAAAATTGCATGAAGTATACATGCATTCAACGTAAAACAGAAACCTAGTGGCTGATAATCACTGTTGTATCAAAATACCACTTGAATCTACTTAGGCATACATCAATTATTCTTTTATTCAATGAGTCACACGAAACTGTTACACTTACAATACAATATTTCATACAGTAACTAACAAACACATATAGTTTTACACTATTTCCAAGTAAATAAATTATATTTATAGAACTCATGCTGCAAGCTTAGGAGGATGAAGTTGAGCTGAATGCTATCTTGGTGAAATTGTGCAAAAAGTAGAAGTCATGAAGCTAGTCCAATTTACAATGCAGTGAATAACCCTACAGTTAACTATAGATTTTGTAGTACTTCCTTGAAAATCACATTGGTTGTTTTATTTAGTGGTTTTCCTTCTTTATCATGAATAAGAAATTTCAATCCAGCTTTGCTCTGAACTCTTGATAATGCCACATAAAGTTGACCATGACTAAAAACTGGTTGAGGAAGATATAATCCAACACATTGAAGAGATTAGCCTTGAGATTTATTGATTGTCATGGCATATGACACAATAAGTGGGAATTGTCTTCTAGTCATCTTGAAAGGCCAAGGAGTTTGAGATTGTGATAATGACATTCGTGGAATGTAAACCAAATGTCCTACTTTTTTTCCAGAAATTATTCGTGCCTCAATAACATTGTTGGCCATTCTAGAGATAATTAGTCTTGTCCCATTGCATAGGATCTAAATTTCAAATCAACATAACAGGTGTGCCTGCTTTCATCCTAATTTTATGATTTGGTATTCCTGAGGTCTTCAATGAATGCAGAAACTCTGGTGTAATTGCTTCAAAAGATTCAGTTGTTGCAACATTTGTCTTGTCAATTGAGTCATGACTGAAATACTCCTTTTCTTCACTTGGGATAATGTTTAAGATATGGTCATTGATTTGGTCTACAACCTCATTTGTTGCAGCAAGTATAACTTTGGATTTGAGAAATTCCTTATCTTTATACTTCTTCTGGATATCTGGGCAAGTATGGTTTATAATTGCTTCAATAGGATCAGTGTAGCTTGTTATTAAAAGATCAGGTGGTATTTATATCTCTTAACAACCATAATCACCTTTGCCTAGTTTCCCATCACCAACATCTATCAGCCACTGGGAAAAGCTCTTGATTTCTTAAGCATTTATCAACATGAAGTTTGAATGCAAACACATATTTTTTGTTAGCTTCAAGACAGTACAATAGTCCCACAGGTATGAGGCATTTATAGTAGCATGCACTATGTCTGATCTACTTCCTCTAGGAATGATAGGAAGAATTTGCCTGAAATCACCTCCAAATACTACAACTTTTCTACCAAATGGAACATTGTCAGAATTAGACATACACATGATGTCATTCAATGTCTTATCTAATGCCTCAAAACAATACCTATAAGCCATAGGAGCCTCATCCCATACAATCAATTTGGTTGCCTTTAACAGTTCAGCCTATTTTGTACCTTGGTTGATATTACACGTTGAGTTTTGTAATGTAGGCACAGGAATGACAAATTTTGAATGTGTAGTTTTGCCATTTGGTAACAACTATGAGGCTATCCTACTTGACGCAACAGTTAACACAGTATTACCTTTTGAACGTAATGCAGAAGCTAATGTCTTCCACATAAAGGTCTTCCCAGTACCTCCATACCCATACAGGAAAAACATTCCACCAGTGCCTCTATTGACAACATTAATGATACTATCAAAGATATGCCTCTATTCATCCGTATTTGCATGCAAAAAAGGAAGGTAGCTACTACATGAGCCATCATTGTTTCTATTGTACTAATACAACATAGTCAATTAAAAAGAATACCACTATTTGCTAACCTATTAGAAAAGAAAAGTATGTTTCGAAATCTTGTTGTAATTGAGCTTTGTCATAATTTTGTTCAGCATATATATCTTTATTACCCATTTGTGACAACACCACATGTCTTGCAAAAGGCATGGCTGGATAATCCTTCAATGATTTTTTGTTGCATTGTAATATATCTTTAATCTCAAGCAATGCCAAAGTCTGTAACTCTTTTATTTCTAGCTGCAAATCTTTGGACACAAAAAAGAAATAGAGTATTTAAGTTCTGAACAATAATTGTAACTGAAAAAAGAAGTCATGGTTTAATATATGTTACTAGGTATGTTTCTTATCCTTCTCTGCTGATGAAGGATACCATCAATTAGGCATTCCCATGTTTTAGACCATACATGATTTGGTCTCTCAATGTTGTTTGATAACAACATTGTTACAAAAAGTCTTCTAAGGAATTGGCCAGAACCCCAATGGTATGCTTCTCCAAAGCCTCAATATATTCCTTATCATCAACCAAGTAACCCATAGCAAAGCAAGCTTCTCTAAATGTAGAATACAATTGACCATTGACTAAACGAATTTGTTCATAAGTTGTTGTTCCTTTAACCACACCCAACATCATCCTAAGATAATAGAATTCTCTAGTACTTGGAGACGCTCAGTTAAGCCTTCCAATTGTATAGCCTCCTTTACGAGGCTTCCAACATCTTTTATTGGCAATATATGTAAATTTTGTTATGAATTACAGATATGTAGGATCTTTTGCTTGTTGGAAAATGGCATTAGCTTGCAGCCAAGAGGTAAACATAGACTCTTTAATGGTTAGCTTGGACAGCAAGGCATCAATTTCATCACCATCTTCAAATATGACTGAATTCTCACCAAGCAAATAAAAGTACAACCTTTCAACAGCAGGTGATCTCTTGTGAATCTGGAATGAAAATATTCTCCAGCAAGCTTCACAAGGAGAAATATACCTACCATCAAGATAGTGCTTAATGTCATCAACAGTTTGTTTAGTTGTTCCATCTTCATTTTTGACAGGCACAAGAGCTACGGTTATGCGATCATAACCTTTATTAATGTACTTGAATAAATACTTGATAGACATTGATTGATTGCACCATTCTATGTTGAGGTGAGCTTGATATTTCAACAATAGGTATGGATTGTATGGTACCATGTATTTGTTGTCTAGTGCTACACCATTTCTGTCAATATATTTACCATCATTACACCTTTTATAAATAGGATAGCCATGTTGGTCAACAACAATTTCAGCTTGCCATTTTTTTTGGGAAATATCTAGAACATTTTTCATCTTTCATGCATGGTGACTGCCTGTTTGCAAGACCAAATGGACCATGCATCATATGTTTCTTGACACACTCATAGAGTTGTGGTTGTTCAATAGAATCTAGTATCTCAATAGATATGATACGATCAATATCTGCAGGAGATGGATACTTGCTCCCAACATCCAGAAACAACAAGATATGAGCATGTGGCAAACCTCTCTTTTGGAATTTGATTGTTTGAATATTTGCAATTGGAATATGGATAGGTTAATCACAAGCATTAGGAATGGATAACTTACATGCTAGCACATTTCCTAAAACTTTTTTGTCCTTTAAGTTAGACATTAATTGTTCTAGCTTAAGTTTAAAAACTCTTGTTACAATGTCAATGTACGGCAAATCTTGTGCAGATAAATTAAGAGCTGAAATAGATCGTTGAATCTCAGGCCAGTACGGATTGCAAGTGAATGTTAAGAACAAATCCGAAAATCCAACAGTGCTACAAATGGCCATTCCATCAAAGTACAATTGATTCATATATCTACGTCTACCAACAAAAGATGAAGGTAAGACAATACGCTTTCCATAATTGGCATGCTGATTTTCAACTGGGTGCTGTGAGTTTTTTAAAGTATTATATTGAACACAACACAACTGCTTCTAATGAGTTCTGATAAACAATAATCGTTCTACTTCCATCATTGTGTAACCATCAATAATGAATTGTTGAAACAATCTTCTGGACCTCAGTAAATTTTGTGCTTCATCTTTTCTAGACTGCAACCTAAAACACAAGAACTCTTTGATAGTTAGTTTTTTTCTCTTCCTTTCATGAGAATCATCCATATCTCTATGTTTGATATCACTACGGTACCCATCTTCAACATAAGGAAAGAGGACAAAGGAACCTGATACTTATAGTATGTAGAGCGAGCTGCGCGTCCTTGTTTGTAGGGGCTATTATAATCCTTGCAGATAATTACCGATTCGTAGATAATAATCAATAGCTTATAAATAAAGTTAGAGATAATGTATAGCTTAAAGATAAAAGCTAGTAGATAATTGTCAATTACAAATAATGTGAAGCCTTATAGATAATTGAATACTTTCCAAGAGATAAAGAGATAATCATATATTCAAATAATAAGAGATTAAAATAACGTGTGCAATGAAGTGACACGTGTGACACTTATTATTTGTGAACTCACAGTGGATTAACCATTTTTTTAATTGTGAATTACGCGATGCCGCTAAGACCATCTCTTCAACCCATGCATGAAGATCATTTTGGAAATAACATTAAAATATTACACATCACCCACGAGTTTCATGCCAACACACGTGTCTCTTCTCCACTTGTATCGAAAGATTGAATGACATAAAGGTTACATTGATTGTGCCTATGAGGCAGCCTACACGTTACTATGCAAAAATAAAAAATAAAAACCATTTTGTTACTAAAAAGTGTTCGCTGAATGTAAAAATTTGTGATGTTTTTGAAAAAAAAAATCACCACTCACCACTTTTAGTGATCAACATCAATATATAACTATATATCAATAAATCAATATATTGAAACGCTTTATATTTATATGCATATGAAAATCAATATTCCCTTATATTTTCAACCCTCTTCTAATGAACCTATCAATAACGTCTTCACCATGAAATAGTCTAACTTGTTTCTGCTATACTCCTGCATCGAACCTGCCCAGGCATGTAATCACAACAAATATTTTGTTCATATTCTATTTAGTTTTTACTCACCATATTTAAATTGCACATGCCTCCTATATCGTTGCGACGTTCGTGATGGAATCATACATGAACTTCAACACAGTGCTACATTTTGATCGAGTGAGTCATTATCACATGACGAACGACTTCGTTGCTCATAATGTCATACATATTTCAAATTTTGATACACTCCATTTTCTAATTTAGATACACATATCCATCTTAACTAACTTTTATTTTTTTTTCATCGTAGGATTATGCCATCATTCCTACCCGATTCATGCGTTGTTAGAGCCACGAATTACTAAACAAATTTTACTTAATGGAAAAAATAATAGTACATTCATATTCCATGTGGAACAATGAGGTCAAAGGGCATTATTAACAAATGGTATATCTGCCATTAAAGACTACTATCATCTATGCCAAACTGTGATGCTTAAATTTACTTACATAGGATATAGCTTCTTTAACATGACAATTGATTCCCAAGTCAACGATTTAGATTATCCACAAATCAACATACACGAAGAACTACTATGACACACAACTATTACACAAGAAATGGCTAGTTTTACCGAACCAATGGTTTGTAGTTTCTACACACAACTAACTTATCATTTTATTTATTTGTGCAAACAAAAAAATTGACAATTTTTTACTTTTACTTGTAGGTTGTTCCTGACTATGTTATGCTGCATATTTAATAGTTCTGCCAATGAAATTCTTGTGGGCTTGCCTGATGACACTTTAGAAAGATGGTCTATCATACAAAATACATATGGCCAATTTCAGCATGACCAAGCATGGCATGACTTCATAAGATTCTTTTAAATTTCTCAAAACGAAAACTTCAAATTCATTAAGTGTATCCATTCTCACGTAATACAAGTACAAATAAATGACTAGTACCTAATGCAACCAAAATTAAACTATGTACTTGTCTTTTAATTATTTTGTTATCGAAAAATGTTAAATGCTATTTATTATAAGAAAGAGAGATTGAATCTACTATCTTTTTTTTTCTTTTTTTCTTTTTTAACCACTCAATCAACCCGTATTTCCAAATACCTTGTAATTAAAAATTGCTTTCCTTTTACAATTGTCGAGTACTTTATAAATTGCTTTCCTTTTAGAATTATTGCTTACTTTTTAACGGTGCAACAACTTTTTTTTTCCTAACTAACAATGATTCCAAAAAATTTATACCAAAAATCAGGGCCAGGCCCAAAGAAATGTATTACATAATAGGCAACTGCTTGGGGCACCCAGCAGTTTTCAAAAATACCGAAAATACCTATATTTTTGGTTATAAATAGTAGCATCCATTTTTCATTTGTGCAGTGCCTTTTTTTTCACCAAATATCACTCTGTTATTGTAAGTTGCTTCCGTTAGCTTCCGTTAGGCTCCTTTTCTAAGTGTTTTCGGTCTCTGGTGGTGTACGCGCGTTGTACATGAGTATACGATCAAGTTGGGTCATTATTCATCGTTGAAGAAGAAGGTATGTGAAATTTTTTTAGAAACATACGGATTGGGAATCCGTATGGTTCATACGGACGGATTGCTAATCCGTATGGCTATACGGACTGTGAATCTTTAGGTTTTAATTGTTTTTAAAATTGTAAATTAAAATTTTTGAATCATATATTTAATTTGTTTGGTAGTGTAACTTTTTTTGTAATAGTTTTAGCAGTTTTGATTTGGTGATATTATTTTATAGTGGTATAAAAAATGTATTCAGGAATTAGATTGGAAAAAAAATGATAATATATATAAACTTTTAAAAATTGCTAAAACTAACATTAGATTGCTTAAAAATTAATTTACTAATTAGATTGGTAAAAGTAATATTAGATTGCTAAAATAATTTTATGTATGCATTTAACTGAATTATGTATTTACATGTTTAACTAAATTATATATTTTAATGTTTATTACAATGATTAATAATTAAACAAATTTGATATTTTATTGAATGATGTATTTATTAGAATTTATATGATATTTATTGAATGATATTTTAATGAAGATATGTAGCAAAAATGTAGTCTGTGGTTATATGATGTACAATACATTTTTATTTTATTTTTGTATAGACCTATATTTGTGTCGATAACAAATGAGGTGATTGTATAATTTTTTTAAGTTGTATTTTGTTTATCATTGAATCTGTTAAATATTTTTTTAAGATGGATGAAGAATAGTTGATGTATGATAGTATCATGTCTGATGAAGTTGATATGAATGTTGAAAAAGAGGAAGATGTTGGCGTGAAAGTAGAACACGTTGATTGCTCTAACGCCTTTAATACTTCCCAGGTATTTTTCTAATTTGTTGTTGGTACAATAATTATATCACATAAATGTTTATTGATCTGAGACCTTTCTTGAATTGTGTTATAGTTGTTTGCTAGCCGTGATGAAGTTTTACATTGGGCTTGATCGGTGGCTCATGACATTGGATTTGTTGCCATGATAATGAGGTAAGACACCAATACTGGTGTTAGAGGAAGGGTCTCATTTCTGTTAATAGCTTGCAAAAAGAGTGGTGAGTATAGGCCTAAGAAGAATGATTTGGTAAGAACATGCACTGGCAGAAGAAAATGTGGATGCTCGTTTAAGTTGCGTGCGAAGCCAGTTTTGGGAGGAGAAGAATGGATGGTAAAGTTAATTTATGGGGTTCACAACCATGAAATGGCAAAGTCATTAGTTGAACATCCATATGTGGGTCGACTGACTAAAGATGAGAAAATTATTGTTGTTGATATGACGAAGTCCATGGTGAAGCCAAGAAATATTCTCTTAACGTTGAAGGAGCATAATGCCAAACAAATTTACAATGCCAAACTTGCTTACCGTTCTTCCATAAGAGGGAGTAATACCGAAATGCAACAACTCATGATGGTGCTTGATCGAGATCGGTATATTCATTGGCATAGGATGAAGGATGATAACGTTGTATGTGACTTGTTTTGGAGTCATCCAGATGCAGTAAAATTAACAAATTCTTGTAATTTGGTTTTCTTGATTGATAGTACCTACAAAACAAATAGGTACAAATTGCCTTTGCTTGATATTGTTGGTGTTACACCAACAGGAATGACATTCTCCGCTGCTTTGGCTTACTTGGAAGGAGAACATCTTAATAATGTTGTTTGGGCTCTACAGCGGTTTCAGAGTCTTTTCATGAGAGTTGATGCACTTCCCAGGATTATTGTCACTGACAAAGATTTGTCTTTGATGAATGCAGTGAAAACTGTATTCTCGGATGCTACGAACTTGTTGTGTCAGTTTCATATTGACAAGAATGTAAAGGCAAAGTGCAAAACCTTGGTTTCTTAAAAGAATGCATGGGATTATGTGATGGAGGCTTGGGGGAGTTTTGTTGACTGTCCATGTGAGAGTTCTTTTGATGAGTACCTTAAAAAATTTGAAATGGCTTGCTCTCCGTGGCCTATGTTTGTGGACTACGTATGTCAAACATGGGTAATTCCGCACAAAGAAAAAATTGTGAAAGCATGGACCAACAAAGTGATGCATCTAGGAAACACAACCACTAACAGGTATGAATATTGTTTTTTGTTTGTGTTGATTTGTTTAAGTGTTGACTTAAATGAAAATGTTGCGGTTGTTTATATGTTGTTGTATATTTCATTTGTAGGGTTAAGAGTGTTCATTAGTCATTAAAGAGACTCCTACAAAATTCTCTGGTGACATATGCAGTGTTTGGGAAACAATGAACAACATGATGACACTTCAACACACCTAGATTAAAGCATCTTTTGAGACAAGCACGCACGTGGTTGGGCATGTGTTTAAAGTTACCTTGTACAAAAAACTACTTGGCATGGTATCATGGTACACTTTAAATGAAATTGTTGTAGAGTATGAGCGTGTACCTTATTCAGGCAAAAACCCTTCACGTTGTGGACGTGTCATGAGGAGTACCCACGGTCTTCCATGTGCATGTGAGTTGTCTAAATATGTTGTTGGCTCCATACCACTAAAGACAATCCACATTTTTTGGTGGAGACTTAATTTTTTAGATCAAAGGTTATGTGAGGCACAAGTGACCATAACTGAGGAGATGGAAACCATATCGAAACGATTTGAGTAACTCAATGTTTGTGGCAAGGTACATTTGAAGACAAAGCTGCGAGAAATTTCTTATCCTAATCTGAACTCCATGTGTCCTCCTCTAGAAAAGGTGAAGACCAAGGGTGCTCCAAAAAAACCATTGACCAAACAACAAAAGTCAACAAAACATGATCTGTCTTATTAGGAGTATGTCGATGCGTTACACTATGTGCAAAATAGTAATTCTTCAGTGAAACATAGTACATCATCATCTAAGGAACCAATATAAAGACAAAATATTCCAATGTTGGATCAATTTCATTTGTGCATCTAGGATTCTATTGAAAACATTATTGATGTCAAAGCAGATGGCAACTGTGGTTATCGAGCAATAGCTGCCTTATTGGGTATGGTGAAGAATCATGATCATTGGTGCACAACCATATACATAAAGAATTGACAAGCTGGTCGGAAGAGTATATCAACCTGCTTGGTGGCATAGAGAGATTTGAGGAATTAAAGCGTTCCCTACTTGTTGACAGATTATCTATGGTGCGTAAGTTCATTGTTATGTCACTTTTTCTTAAAATAACGTTTAAGTAATCGCTATTTGTTGTCTTTTGCATGTAGGTTACCATGGACAAATGGATGAATATTATGGATATGAGATATGCCATTGCTTCACGATACAACGTGATCGTTGTTTCTCTTTCACGACAACAAAACATGATGTCATACCCTAATTTCGTCTGGGGACCATTGTTTGGTGGCATGCAACCTTCGCTTGACCACCTCGAGGTACTTAACCCCCATCGTTAGGTAATCCGTAAAGTTCCGCAACATTCCGGAAGTAAAAAAGAAACATTGTTTTGCAATCCGTAAAGTTTCACAACATTCTGGAAGTCAAAAAGAGCATTCTTGCGTAATCCGTAAAGTTTTGCAACATTCTGGAAAGAAAATGGATGTTGTTATAGAATCCGTAAAGTTTCGTGAGATTTCAAAAAGAAAACAGCCAAAAACACAAAAAATGGGGGGGGTGAACTTATCAAGATATGAGTGTAAATAGCAATTTGAGTCTAGGCCCTTCCGGAACATTTTGGAAGTTGGGTTGCTTAAGGAGGAAGCAACTGGGCGGCAAGCTCCTCCACGTTTTTTGAAAAATGGTTTCCTGGGCTTCCGTAAAATTTCTGAAAACCTTGGGTAAACATATTTCACTTAACATTGATGAAAGTAAAGAGAAAAAAAGATGAAAACCTTGGCTGTTTCAAAAAATACTCATCACCCCTTAGCTATGCATTTCGGCTATTTTGGGCAAAAAAACACGTTTTAGTGAAGAAAAATCGAGTCGAAATGCTTCCGTAAGCGATTTTGTGGAAATTCTTCATCGTTCTTCATCGTTCTTCACCGTTCTTCGTTCGTTCTTCGTTGTTTTTCGGTCTTCAACCGGTAAGTTCCCGAAATCGAATCTTTCAATTCATTCTATGCACCCTTAGTGGTCCCTACTTGTTTTGTGTACTTTCACTTTAATTTCGCTTACTTTCAATTTTCTTTTATTTCGTTTTTAACTTGCTTTAACCGTTTATTTAAGCCGTTTTCTCACCTAATAAATGATAAAATGAATTTCAACCGATCATTTGCGTTGTAATCTCATTTAATCATTGTTAAAACAAAATCTAACAGATCATTCACGTTGTAATCTCGGTTAAACAAAAAAAGCGAAATAGTAATAAAATAATCAAAATATCTTGAAAAATAATAATAAAATAATCAAAATATCTTTGAATAAAATAATCAAAAAATTCAATCGGACGTTTTTCTTTGGAAGTTTCCTTGGATCAATTGACTAAATAACCAATGTGAAACTAAGGCTAAAATCAACTCACAAATCAAGCTTTGTCCGCAAAAAATCACAAACCGTTTTAAGGTCCAACGCCTTAAACGATCCTCTTTGCTTTTATCGGTTAACATGGACCGTTCAAAAGCATAAAATCAACATGTAACTTTACAATTTGCTAGAACTACGTAGGTCTGATTTCCTCTTCGATGGAGGATACATAGGAGCAAAAGCCCCGCTTTTGTCGACCTCGTGAGATGGTTAGAGGTCCAACGTCTTAGCTTTCTCACCAAGTAAAATGGATCATTTTAAGGTCCAACGCCTTAAATTACCCCCTTCCAAGTAAAAAGAATCACTTGATTCACCCCTTTTGAAAGAACTTGATGCAAGCTCCATTGGAGCTTGTAGGCCTAGGATCTTCTTCATCAATGGATTCCTTTGCTTCTTGGAAGATAAATGGCAGCGGAATGGAGAAGGAAGAGAGAGAGGAGACGCCACTTCAAGGAGAAGATGAGTCTAGAAGAAGCTCACCACCATAGGAGGCCATGGATAAGAGCTTGGAGGAAGAAGGAGATGGATGAAGGGAGAGGGAGAGAAGAGCACGAAATTTTGTGCTCAAAAGGAGCTCTGAAATCTGAAGTTAATATTCAAATGATCAAAGTTGAAAAAAATGCACACACATGACCTCTATTTATAGCCTAAGTGTCACACAAAATTGGAGGGAAATTCAAATTTCACTTGAATTTGAAATTGAATTTGTGGAGCCAAACTTTGGAGCCAAAATTTCACTAATTATGATTAGTGAATTTTAGTTATGGTTCAGCCCACTAATCCAAGATCAATTCCAAGATTCTCCACTAAGTGTGCTTAGGTGTCATGAGGCATGAAAAGCATGAAGGACATGCACAAAGTGTGACTATATGATGTGGCAATGGGGTGTAGTAAGCAAATGCTCACCTCCCCCTCTAAAATTTAATTGGATTGGGCTTCTACCAATTCAATTAAATTTATTTCTAACCACACACATCAAATATCCACTTAGTGCATGTGAAATTACAAAACTACCCCTAATACAAAAACTAGTCTAGGTGCCCTAAAATACAAGGGCTGAAAAATCCTATATTTCTAGGGTACCCTACCTACATTATGGAGCCCTAAATACAAGGCCCAAAAATAATGAAACCTTAATCTAATATTTACAAAGATAAACGGGCTCGTACTTAGCCCATGGGCCCGAAATCTACCCTAAGGCTCATAAGAACCCTAGGGCCTTCTCTTGCATCTCTGGCCCAATCTACTTGGAGTTTTTCTATCCAATGCCCTTGCGGGGTAGGATTGCATCATTCCCTCCCCCTTGAAAAGGATTTGACCTCAAATCCCGAGGTTCTTGAAACTCTGGGTTTTTTTCCTCAACACCTGTAAAAAGAACAAAAACATATGTATTAGTGGTGTTTAGTATGTTGAAGTAAGGTAAGGTCTGAAAACTCATTTCCTGGGCATCTTCCCATGAAGGAACATGGTTCCTCACCAACTCAATGAGTGGTGCTACAAGAATAGACAAATATGGGGCAAACCTTGTGTAAAAGTTTGTTAAGTCTTGGAAGCCCCAAATTTTTCTTACACTTGGTGGAGCGGGCCACTCAGGAATGACCTTTATTCTCTTAGGGTTCATGGGAACCCCTTGATCACAATTTAAAAAATTAAGAAAAGTAAAGCAATAGAACATACCTTTTTCTGTATTTTCATGTTGATTATTCCTACCAAAAAGTATGACAAACCTAAGGTGTCCCATATGAGTACCTAAGTTTGTATTGAAACTAAAAATAAGAACAAACCTACCTAATGAGTCCCTATGTACACAAATCATGAAGATGTTGGGTGCACGAGTGATTTTACAAATGAGTGTTGCACCACCCAAAGCATTCATCATACCACATATTTTAGGGATTTGGTGCCTAATAATACCTATTTTGGGCACCAACAAAGCACAAGGATTTAAGCTCTTGCGAACCAAACCCTCATCCAACAACTCCTTTACTTGAGGAATAAACTCAAGCCTAAGAGGTGTGGCAATGCGAACAAGTGTCTTTTTACAAAGGAGAAAATGTGGAGGTTGTTTAAGAGGGGAAATTTCTTTAATATTTGTCTTTATTTCAAAATGTCTTTCCTTCTTAGCTAACCTCTTGGAGGAGACACTTACCTCCTTACACTCCTCCTTAACCATTAAAGGTTGTCCTTCTTCTTGGGGGTAGATCTCTTCACTAGATTCTTCCCTTTTTGCTTCTTCACTTTTATTAGAGGAAGGTGAAGTAGTAGTCTCATCTTGGCTACTATAAATGTCTTGGCCCCTTATAATCATGGTTTTCTTGGTGGGGCATTGAGAAGTAATGTGTCCTCTTCCAAGACATTTAAAGCACTTCATGGAGCTAGTCTTCTCTTGCTTACTAGCCTTAAGGGGTTGCTTTTCTATTGTCTTCCCCTTATCATCTTTGGGCTTAGAAGGTCTCACCCCTAAGATTCCTTGACCTTGGTCTTTCTTTGGATAAGAGTGAGAGCCATAAGATTTTGAAGTAGACTTCCTTTTAAGTTGTTGCTCTACCCTTATTTCCCAATCTAAATTAGCCTCTACATTGTCCTTCCCATGGAAGTATGGGAGTTTATTGTTAACCTCTTGAGGCTTTCTTTCATTTTCTCTCCTATGGGAGTGAGGTCTAAGATGTGACCTATGCCTTCCTTCATAATAGTCATGAAGTTCTTCACTTAGGCTCTTGCAAGAGTTATGACTACTATAGGAGACATGTTTTTCTCTTTTCATTTCTTTCATTATTTTTCTTCTTTCTTCCTCTCTTATTTTCTTTCTTTCATCTTGACTTATTTCTTCCACTCTTTTTTTACCTTTTTCTTTTCTCTCTTGTTTTTCTTTCCACAACTTAAGGGATCTCAACTCATCTAATATCTTATACAAGGGGTCCTTAGGAGTAGAAACCTCACCATTAACACTAGATGAAGAATGAAGACTCATGTTGGTTCCTAAGTTATGGTTCTTTCTTGTTGGGGGTTTGAAAACAAAAGGTAAAATAAACTATGGTTGAAACTAGCCAAAATAAACACTATAAGAGGTGTGAAAGATAAGGTAAAAACTAATTGGTAAAAGGCAAGCTATCTAGGTGGTTTGACAATGGAGGGTAAAAGAAATAAGCTATGAAAGTAAGCAAGAAATTAAAGTGCAAGAAATGCAAACTAGGCGGATCCTAAGAGTGTTTGGATGACCTCATTTAAGGTTCCCAACAAAACACTCACTATCCTAAGGGAAAATTGCCTAAATTATTACACACAAATGGAAGTAGGGAGACCTAGCGGAGGCTCCCAACTTACTTCCAATGAAAGGCCTTTTTGTTACAAAATTTGAAAGTAAAACAAATTGCCAATTACAAAATTACAAAGAAAAAAAAAAGTCCTCAATTGTGGTGGCTATTCTCTCTTTAGTGTTTCACTCAATTTGGAGTGCTTCTTAGTCCAATAGCTCTTAAGGTGGTTGGCCCCTTTCTTCTTGACTCAAATTCTTCAAGATATGGCACCAATCCTCCTTTCCAATTCCCTATATGGCAACTCACAACCAAGGAAACAAAGAGACAAGCAATAACCAAAGACCAAAAAAAAAATGAAATGAAAGCTAAACCAATAGAGTTTTAACAAGACAAATTTCCAAGGATTATTCAACAATTAAAGCAATGAAAAGCACAAAAGAGCAAGCTAGGACTCAAAGAGAAACCTAGAATGGCTCTAGAGTAGAGTAGAAAAACTCAAAAAAAAAAGACTCAAGAAACCTCTAGTTTTGGCACTTGTTTTCACAATAATTTTCAATTGAAATTTCAGAACTAGGATTGGTATAAAATAGGCACCAATTATAGAACAAATTTTGAGCCAAAACAACAAGCACACTTTCCTTTCACTTTTTTTTTTTTCTGGACACTGATTTTTCTGCCAACTTGTGAGATTTTTCTTATTTTTTCCTTTAATCCAAATCGCTTGGTTCTTTTTTTATAATTTTGGTCCAGATGTTTAGAAAATTCAGTAAAAGTTTCAGCTCAAAAAACGTAGTGACCAATTCCCAGTAATTTATACAAGTTCTTATGTTCAAGCTGCCAGCACCAGCGATTTCAACCTAGAAATCAAGAGTAGTGTTTATGTTGCTTAAGGCTTGGATAGTTACAATTTGTGTTTGCTTATGCTCAATTATCTTGAATAACACAATTAAAGAGAGCTTAAGACTTATTTTGATTCACAAATCCAGCCACAACTCAGCACCACAACTCAACTTCATCATAGGCATCATGTAGGAAACTTAGAAAACAAAAAAAAAAAAAAGAGTTCAACAACAAGACTACTTCTAGGAATTGATTTAGAACATGTTATGAACTAAATAACATGCATGAATTAGACTCAAAATTCAAAAGATAGGCTACGAATGACAAGAATACATGAACAAATGTATCTAGAATTCAATCAACAAAATAAAAATTCAACACAAACTTAGAACATAATGTGACAATTACTATGACTAAACATGACTCTAAGACAACATGGATTAAGTGATTTACACTTAGATTTTTGTGTTTTTTTTTTCTAATCAATATTTTGGAAGAAAATTTAGATCTAAGGTTCAGCACAAGAATATTATGAATGAAAAATGATAGAACCTAAAATCAACACAAAAACAAGATTCAAGAGTAGATCTACAAAATTTGAACCATAGAAATGCAAGAACAAGTGTAGATCTAAGATTTAATCGGTTTATTTTTTTGAATCTACTCTAAACAGCACCAAACCACAAGACAATGGAGGATATACATGGAGAATAAGATGAAAAACAAGGAATTAAAGAGAATTCACCGAACAAAAAGATAGAGGAAGCAAAAGAACATCACCTAGATGAAGATGCTCTTGATACCACATGATGCAAGCTCCATTGGAGCTTGTAGGCCTAGGATCTTCTTCATCAATGGATTCCTTTGCTTCTTGGAAGATAAATGGCAGCGGAATGGAGAAGGAAGAGAGAGAGGAGACACCACTTCAAGGAGAAGATGAGTCTAGAAGAAGCTCACCACCATAGGAGGCCATGGATAAGAGCTTGGAGGAAGAAGGAGATGAATGAAGGGAGAGGGAGAGAAGAGCACGAAATTTTGTGCTCAAAAGGAGCTCTGAAATCTGAAGTTAATATTCAAATGATCAAAGTTGAAAAAAATGCACACACATGACCTCTATTTATAGCCTAAGTGTCACACAAAATTGGAGGGAAATTCAAATTTCACTTGAATTTGAAATTGAATTTGTGGAGCCAAACTTTGGAGCCAAAATTTCACTAATTATGATTAGTGAATTTTAGTTATGGTTCAGCCCACTAATCCAAGATCAATTCCAAGATTCTCCACTAAGTGTGCTTAGGTGTCATGAGGCATGAAAAGCATGAAGGACATGCACAAAGTGTGACTATATGATGTGGCAATGGGGTGTAGTAAGCAAATGCTCACCTCCCCCTCTAAAATTTAATTGGATTGGGCTTCTACCAATTCAATTAAATTTATTTCTAACCACACACATCAAATATCCACTTAGTGCATGTGAAATTACAAAACTACCCCTAATACAAAAACTAGTCTAGGTGCCCTAAAATACAAGGGCTGAAAAATCCTATATTTCTAGGGTACCCTACCTACATTATGGAGCCCTAAATACAAGGCCCAAAAATAATGAAACCTTAATCTAATATTTACAAAGATAAACGGGCTCGTACTTAGCCCATGGGCCCGAAATCTACCCTAAGGCTCATAAGAACCCTAGGGCCTTCTCTTGCATCTCTGGCCCAATCTACTTGGAGTTTTTCTATCCAATGCCCTTGCGGGGTAGGATTGCATCAGAACTACGTAGGTCTGATTTCCTTATCACAATTGAGGAATACGTAGGAGCAAGGGAAACACCCTTGTCGACCACAAAAAGATAAAAAATACAAAAAAACATAAAAAGACATAAAAACGTAAAAAAAGGGAAAATAAATCAATTTGAAGACATCTTTGCACACTCGATTAAAGGTTGCCGTCCTTTGTGACGGACACGTGGGGTGCTAATACCTTCCCCATACGTAAATACAACTCCTGAACCTTTCATACTTAAAGTTCGTAGACCACACCTTTCCGGTTTTTCTGACGTTTTCCTCGAATAAACATTGGTAGCGACTCCGCGCATCTTCCTCCCATGGAAGACGCACCCGTGAGCCCTCGCGTCGCCCTCCCGCCGAAGGGTAGGTTGTGACAGTTGGCGACTCCACTGGGGACTATTGTTAGAGAGTTAGGCCAATCAATCAGTGTGCTTTCCTTACTATGACTTCCCTTTTGTTCTTTTTCTTTGTCTTTTTTTCTTATGTTCTTGTATATATAAACTCTTTTGATGCTTTTAGTGTGTTTTAAAATGTATGCATGAGGTAAATATTTATTCATTTGATGCACACAAACACCAACACTATTTGCACACACGGTGAGTTGAAAAGGGGCCCTATACCCGGGTCCATGGGAACATAAGGAGGGGAGGTGAATCTGTGGTCATGCTAGGTCTCTGACTTACTTGATTACAGTGAACCCTCATCTAGAGTTTTTCTCTTTGATAACATATTGTTGCTAGTAGTCCCTACTGCCGCAATATGTTCTTTGAAGGGGATGATACCTCTAGAGACCATCAAGAGAGAAATGACCACCTTGGGAATTATCATTAAAAGGTCTTTTGGTTCCTCCCGTGTAGGTCCCTAAAATAAGGGCACGGAGCAAACACGCTGCGTGCCGTTTTAAACACTGCCATGCATGTAGTCCTAAATGTCATGTACGCCTTTGCTTGTAATTATTTGTGGATATTGTTGTACTATGTGCATCCCCGTGTTATGCTTTTGCGCGTCTACATCATGTCATCACGCACGCGTTGTATGTTGGTTTCATCTTTTGTCATGGGAAGCCGGAAGATCCATATCACCTTCTTAAACTGCACACATGGGGCACTGCACCCCCAAATGCGCAAGTAAGAAGAGATAATTTTCCGGGCCCTCGTGTCCATAAATGCATTCATATCATGCATCGCACAAGCATCTCTTCATGGCATCATAATGAACATATCGTTCCTGCATTTGTCTGTTATCATATTCCAGCATCACATTTTGCATGAGTCATTGCATCATCATGCATATGCGTTCAACATACTTTTTGTTCTACAAACTGCATACCTTTTGTTTTCATGTTCGCTCATGCATGATCCTTGCATTTTCCTCTGCAAAGAAAAACCAAAAAGGAAAGCATGAAAATTCATGATGCATTCTTAGTTGCATATATTCGGTACCATGGGCCAACCATGTTGGGATCATAAACCCGTTTCACTTAAAAACAAAATGATTGAACATGGTACCTAATGCATGGTTAACTAGGAAATGATGTTTCTTCGGGCATCTCAATTTCATAATTACATTTTCCATGCATAGCTTAAAGTATGCCCGAGTCATTCATCCCTATGAAATGTTGTTGAAGTATTGGCGATTAGAATTTCCATTCCTTGGATTATAGAGTTGAACCAAGCTCATGCTTTTATGAAAAGGTTCATCAAGTCAAGTTGAAATATGGAAGTAACCATCTTGCAAAAATTGGGGCAAAAGATGGATCGAGTTACATCACTGCTTCGTCTACTGCCAAATACATTTTGGATTGTTGATGTCCTTGTTACTTCCAGTTTCACCTTGACAAAGATGTCATGGACCATGTTGAAAATCTAAATTGATTCAACCCCATGTCCTACATAAAAATTCGTAATACTGTGCATCATTCGCATACATCCGTGCTTTTCATTGGTTGCATTGCTCATTGCATTCTTTCCTTGAAAAAAAAGAACTTAATCATTGTTATCAAAAAGAAAAGAACACGCTTTACGGCGCCCTTACCAAACCCGTGCTAGAGCTAGAGTAATAGGTGAAGTAAAGGAGGTGCAAAAGCAGATGAAGGCCGACATGGAGGCCATGAAAGAGCAAATGGCCACAATGATGGAGGCCATGATGAGCATGAAGAAGATAATGGAAGCCAATGCGGTTGCAGTTGCCGCTACCAGGGCTATTGCTAAGGTGAACCCAATGCCCTCATCTGATCTCAACCAAATGAATCATCTAGCCTCAGATATGGTGGGCAAAGATTTGGGAAGTACAGACGACCCCATGATGTGCAAATTCAAAACGAGCACGCCTTCCCGCCATATGGCTTGCCTCCCAACTATACGCCACCCAATGTGGTGTACACTCCCAATGAGAATGTCAATAACTCCACTCCTATACCCATTGAGAGCCAACAACCCCAAACTGATCATGCACATGTCTCTTAAATCGTGGGGGAGACACATGAAATTCCCCACCACAATCTAGCCGACTTCGAGCCTTGCCTCGGATATGCCACTGAAGGGCAAGCAGTTGGTGGTATACCCCTGCAAAACACTTTGGAGGGCCCTCAGTATCACCCACAACTGCACCTCTTGCATTCCACAACAAGTAAAAACCCTCATGCTATGGCAAAAATGGGAAAGTTGGATCATCTAGAGGAAAGGCTCAAGGCCATTGAAGAAGGTCAAGATTATGTCTTTGCTAACCTAGAAGAGTTTTTCCTAGTACCCAATATCATCACCCCTCCCAAGTTCAAGGTGCTGGACTTTGACAAGTACAAGGGGACTACTTGCCCCAAGAACCATCAAAAGATGTATTGTCGGAAGATGGGGGCATACGCAAAAGATGAGGAATTGCTGATACATTCCTTCCAAGAAAGTCTTACTGGGGTAGTTGTTACCTGGTACACTAACTTGGAACCTTCCCGAGTCCATTCTTGGAAGGACCTAATGGTTGCCTTCGTTAGGCAGTGTCAGCATAATGGCTTCGGATACGATGCAACTACAAAACATGTGCAAAAAGGGGGCACGAATCTTTCAAAGAATACGCCCAAAGGTGGAGGGATCTGGCAGCCCTAGTGTTTCCCTCAATGATGAAGAAAGAAATAATAACAATGATAGTAGACATTTTACTAGTGTTCTATTATGGAAAATGGTGGGTTACACACCTTCAAGCTTTGCGGATTTGGTCTTTGCTGGCGAAATGATCGAAGTGGGTCTAAAAA
This sequence comes from Glycine max, assembly GCF_000004515.6. Taxonomy (NCBI): domain Eukaryota; kingdom Viridiplantae; phylum Streptophyta; class Magnoliopsida; order Fabales; family Fabaceae; genus Glycine; species Glycine max. The sequence continues at coordinate 30,309,979 of NC_038245.2, forward strand.
GAGGCAAATTTGATCATCATGCTTTGATAAATGCAAAAAAACTGGGGCAAATGAAGAGGGTGAGAATGAGGGAGAAACCCATGTTGTGACTGCCATTCCTATACAACCAAGTTTCCCACCAACCCAACAATGTCATTACTCAGCCAATAACAAACCTTCTCCTTACCCACCACCCAGTTATCCACAAAGGCCATCCCTAAATCAACCACAAAGCCTGTCTACCGCACTTCCAATGACGAACACCACCTTTAGCACCAAAAAAAAACACTAACCAAGAAATGAATTTTGCAGCAAAAAAGCCTATAGAATTCACCCCAATTCCGGTGTCCTATGCTGACTTGCTCCCATATCTACTTGATAATTCAATGGTAGCCATAACCCCAGCCAAGGTTCATCAACCTCCATTTCTCCGAGAATACGACTCGAACGCAACGTGTGCTTGTCATGGAGAAGCCCCGAGGCGTTCCATTGAGCATTGTAGGGCCCTGAAGTGTAAGGTGCAAGGTCTAATTGATGCGGGCTGGCTGAAATTTAAGCAGAATCGCATGTAAATCCTGACATTGACAAGAGATGCCACACATGGGGCAATTTTGAAAGCTATTGTTAGATGTCTCTAATGACTCATCAGGATTTTCAAGTTTATACCATTATTGTAAACCACAGTTACAATGCTAAATAAAATGGATAAATTTGATATCTTTGTCCCTCATCCTCTCACAAACGCATCTTTGCTTATTCAACTTTCACCGGAATGTGGGTGCAAGCCATTGGTCTGTTTGCTCAAGCGACCTGCGCTCCTAAGTTTGGACTTCCAAGACCGTTCAATCAGAAATTACTCATGCTACACATTTGGTGAGGGTGTCGTAAAACGATAAGTAAAGCAAAAATAAGTTTCAAAATAAAAATAAAAAAAGCATTTGATTGACTGTGTTTTCAAGTAAAAATATAGGCGTTCATGTGACCTCATTTTATCATTCTGGAAAGTTTGTCTTTTCAATGGATTGATTAAACATCAAAAAGCTCCATTGTCGTCACTCCAAAATGGTCAAGTGACTAAATCAAACAGAACATACACTCTGAGGGAGTTTCCGGAGAGATTTGCAAAAGATAGGATAAGGTTGCATGAATTATCACCTCTTTCAAAAGGACAGTCAATCTGTGTTTTCCAAAAAAGTTAAATCAAAATCAAAATCACAAAATAGCGAAAGAATGTCATGAACATTGTACAACTTTCCGTTGCATTGCATTGTTTCATATGAAGTCCACATTTACCAAATTTCAAAGGTTGCATACATCTGCATCCCTAAAAATCATGTTAACTGCGTAGATTTCCTACACCTAATGTCCCATCTTTTGGAATTTGGGATGACCGGCCCTCTCAATGAGTCAATCTCTTGCTTTCTCAAAAGGGTGGACCCTTGGGTACTAGTACCCTCACCTTCCGAGGACTACACGTCCTCACCTTCAGAGGACTACACATCATCGCCATCAAAGGACTACACGTCCTTGCCATCAGAGGGCTGCACGCCCTCGCCTTCAGAGGGCTACACGTCCTCACCTTCAGAGGGCTACATGCATGCCCTCAGAGGACTATGCGTCCTCACATTCAGAGGGCTACATGCCCTCGCCTTCAGAGGGCTACACGCCCTCATCTTCAGAGGACTACACATCCTCACCTTTAGAGGGCTGCACGTCCTCGCCTTCAGAGGGCTGCACACTCTCTCCTTTAGAGGGTTACACGCCCTCTTTTTTAGAGGACTACACGCCCTCACCTTCAGAGGACTACACGTCCTCACCTTTAGAGGGTTGCACATCCTCGCCTTCAGAGGGCTGCACACCCTCTCCTTTAGTGGGTTGCACGCCCTTGCTTTCAGAGGGCTGGACGCCCTCGCCTTCAAAGGGTGACACGCCCCCGGCTTTAGAGGGCTACGTGTCCTCAGTTTCAGTGGGCTCCACATCCGCACCTTAAGAGAACTTAAGGTCCTCTGCCCTTAATGCTTAACTGAGACTTGTGCTCTCGGTTAAGGGGCCAGTAGTTTCCTTTTATCAGCTCCTGGCCCACCCCCTGATATTGGAGGGCGACCAACTGTGCGAGCACAACCAGAAAGGGAGGCTATCACACAACTACTATGCATACCAGGGCAAGATTTCACCCGTGCCGCTGCAAAAAGACGAGTGTGGATCATGCGCACCAACATGACCACTCTTACACAGATACAGATGACATTGCCACTTAGCAACATTCTGTCCAACGACCACAATGTCGATCTCCCCCTGCGGAAGTATCAGTTGGTCTGTGCTGTCCCGACATAGGTAAGCATGCATATGGTTCAACTGATTTCTGATGTCATCTACTATTTGCAGGGATCGCGCCCATAAGACTCCCAGTGGACCCGGAGGAGCCCAACAGGGCCCTAGGGTTTCCAGCTCGGGTTGCGGGCCTCTGTCAGTCCTACAGGGTGCCCATCCCCCCCAGTAAGGTCATACCATCGTGACATAGGTAAGTATGCACTTCTCTCAACTGATTTATGATGTCATCTATTGTTTGCAGGGATCGCGCCCGCAAGACACCCTGTGGACCTGGAGAAGTCCAACAGGGTCTTGGGGTTTCTAGCTCTGATTACGGGCATTTGTCAGTTCTACGAAGCACCCGTCGCCCCAACAAGGTCATTAGGCGCCCCATTAACCGAGTTTTCATCAAGAAGTACTACGCCCCCAGGCAGGCGCAGGGCGAGACACCACAGCAGCCCGGGGATGGCTGACAGCGGGCAACAGGCACACCGCCACCACCTCTAGAGTTCACCTCAGCTCGTCCACAAAAAGGTTAGAGCGTTGCCTATGACACATGGTCGACCAATAGGCGACTAAGTCCAAAGCCAAAGGTAAGCAAAGTACTAGGTCCATGGCCGACAAGTCATCACACGTCCAGCTCAAGACGTCAAAGAAGCGGTACTAGGAGGCAACCTAGTACCTTTTAAATTTCTGCATGTTATTTGATCACCTTTGTTTCTCAACTCATAGTAGGACAAACCTAGTTGCTCATGATCCTAGGAATTTAAATAAAACAAGCACAAGCTCGAAAGGTAGTCATACCTCACAAAATATATATATGTATGTTTAGGTAGCAAGATACCTTGGATATTCATGTATATAGAAAAAATACCTCACAAAACATATATATGTATGTTTAGGTAGTAAGATACCTTGGATATGCATGTATATAGCAAAAATACCTCACAAAAATATACACATGTTTAGGTAGCAAAATACCTAAAAAAAACAAAAACAAAAAAAAACAACAAAAACAAAAACAAATTCCCAAGAACAAAATATATCTTTCGGCTGAAAAGCCAGCATGCTTTTGAAAAGAATTAACTTCCAGCTTTTCTTTGAAAGAGATTCACTGATCATGACCAGTTTTTGAAAAAAAATGTGTATGCACCTGAAGGGTGAATGCTGTGAAAATTTTCCCGAACACCCAAAATAGACTCGGATGAATGCATGAATTGATAAAAGAACATGTTTTGGAAATACTGGGTTTACTTAAATAGGAAAATTGAATCCTGAACCCTAGTATCACGTGACCATAAAAACTTGATGCTTGAGTGTCCACATGGGTGCATGAATGACCAATTTTGCATGAAATTTCCTAATCATCATTATTGCATGTGTATCATGGAAATAATGTGGGACATCCCCTTTATCCCCGAACCACTAGCCAAACCCTAACATATATCATGTCCAGCCGTTCTACAAGCCTTGAGCCAAAATCCCAACTTACCATAAACCTTGACCCAGGGTGAGAATGTCAATCCTTGCCCTCAGAAGAAAACAAAAAAAAGATAGAAAAGGAGAAAATTCCTGATCTAAAGAATCAGAAGAAAGAAAAGAGAGAAAATTCTCAATTAAAGATTGAGAGAAAGCAAAAAGAAAGAAAATTCCCGATCAAAGATCGAAAGAAAACAGAAGAAATATGCAGAAAGGTCTTTGGACCAGACAATATCTGAACAATACAGAATTGTCACCAAGTAAACAAGAAAAGAAAGGAAACCATGACCTAAAGTGGTCCTCTCCCTTTGATTGCTAACCAAAATCCTGTGCGTCGGATACTTGTTCACCTCACACTAAACAAAAAAAGAAAAGGAAAAGGAAAAGAACACTCAAAGCCAAATTTCCTACAAAAAAAACAAACTTTTCCCAAGAAAAAGTCCTATTGATCCATGATCACGCATGTAATCTTTGATTTGATAGGAAATGATTTGCAAAATCAAGTCATGACATATCTATGGTTCGGAATTAGGATGAAACACTTACCTGTGTGAGATTGATACACTTTGAGTGATTTTCTTCTATTTTTGTTGGACCCAGTGTTTCCTCTAAATGGTCATTTAGAAACAAAATGCTAACATCCAAAATCTCATTTATGGTTATGAGAAAATTTCATCAGCATACTCTCCTTCCCTAATAGACACATTGTTTTTCATAAAAAAAAAATCATATGTTGCTCTGATTAGTTGAAGGTTTTGTTTCTTTACTAAACCATGTTCGCATTTTAGTGAAAAAACACCGAGACTATTTTAGTCTCACATTTATCAAGAACTGCGTAGGTCTGAGTTCCTCATCACAAATTGAGGATACGTAGGAGCAAAAACCCTGCTTTTGTCGACCACCCCACCTTTGTTACCGTGATCCAAGAGTCCGGTGGCATGCGGAGACACCTGATGGTAACCCGCAAACTTTCTTTTGCTATCTTTAAGACTCAACGCTTGATAGCATGCAGAGACTAACGTCGTCTTCTGCACCCTTTGTCAATCGCGGCCAACAAACCCGTTGACACAAAGAGATTTACGTCATCTTCAGCGCAGACAACCTCTATCTAGCACTAACCCATGAAGTTAGGGGGCAGGCGGAAATACCCAAGTGGTTATCCGTATAAACATTTTTTTGCTATCTCTAAGACTCAACGCATGATAGCATGCAAAGACTAACGTCGTCTTCTACACCCTTTGTCAATTGCAGCCAACAAGCCCGTTGACACGCGGAGATTTACGTCATCTTCTGCACAGACAACCTCTGTCAAGCACTAACTCGTGAAGTTAGGGGGCAGGTGGAAATACCCAAGTGGTTATCCGTATAAACATTCTTTTGCTATCTCTAAGACTCAATGCATGATAGCATGCAGAGACTAACGTCGTCTTCTGCACCCTTTGTCAATCGCGGCCAACAAGCCCGTTGACACGCGGAGATTTACGTCATCTTCCACGCAGACAACCTCTATCAGTACTAACCCGTGAAGTTAGGGGTCCCGCACCTTTTGTCAACCAGAGGCAAGCGAGCCCGTTGACACGTAGAGACAAATTATGGTCATCTGCACCTTTGTCATCCAGAGGCGGCGGGCCCGATGACATGCGGGGGAACCATTTGGTCCCGCATCTTTTTTTTCACTATCCAGAGACAATCAAGTCCGGAGCACCACGAATTGATTGCCTAGCGCTGTTCGTGCATCCTCCATCATCAAGTCCGGAGCCTCATGAATTAATTGCCTAGCGCTGTTCATGCATCCTCCACCATCAAGTCTGGAGCCCCATGAATTGATTGCCTAGCGTTGTTCATGCATCCTCCATCACTGAGTTCGGAGCCCCATGAATTGACTACCTAGCGCTGTTCATGAATCCTCCACCATCAAGTCCAGAGCCCCACGAATTGATTGCCTAGCGCTATTCGTGCATCCTCCATCATCAAGTCCGGAGCCCCATGAATTGATTGCCTAGCGCTGTTCGTGCATCCTCCATCATCAAGTCCAGAGCCCCATAAATTGATTGCCTAGAGCTGTTCATGCATCCTCCATCATCAAGTCCGGAGCCCCATGAATTGATTGCCTAGCGTTGTTCATGCATCCTCCACCATCAAGTCCGGAGCCCCATGAATTGATTGCCTAGCGTTGTTCATGCATCCTCCACCATTGAGTCCGGAGCCCCATGAATTGATTGCCTAGCGCTGTTCATGCATCCTCCACCATCAAGTCCGGAGCCCCACGAATTGTTTGCCTAGCGTTGTTCGTGCATCCTCCATCATTGAGTCCGGAGTCCCATGAATTGATTGCCTAGCGTTGTTCATGCATCCTCCGTTATCAAGTATGGAGCCCTCGGTGAGGGGAAAATAAAGTTTTTGTTATTTTCCCGATCGGTTCCTTCACCAAAAAATGTGTATACGTGTATATTATGTTATTTTTTTGTTCTGTGTTGTTCAGAGAAAAAGAAGGAGAGACGGGGGTCAATTATTTCAAATCGTTTTGGTTGGAACTATTGTAATTAAGATCAATTAAATCCCCATGATGGGCAAAGAATGGCCTTCGGGAATCATCATATATTAATTATGGAAAAGGCTGAGATGGACGAAATCAGTGTCTTATCTTTACTTTCCTCCTGTCTCCGATAAAAGGTAAGTAAAGAAGGGCAACTGTCATACCCTAATTTCGTCCGGGGACAATTGTTTGGTGGCATGCAACCTTCACTTGACCGCCTCGAGGTACTTAACCCCCATTGTTAGGTAATCCATAAAGTTCCGCAACATTCCGGAAGTAAAAAAGAAACATTGTTTCGCAATCCGTAAAGTTTCGCAACATTCCAGAAGTCAAAAAGAGCATTGTTGTGTAATCCGTAAAGTTTCACAACATTCCAGAAAGAAAATGGATGTCGTTACGGAATCCGTAAAGTTTCATGAGATTTCGGAAAGAAAACAGCCAAAAACACAAAAATGGGGGGTGAACTTATCAAGATAGGGATGTAAATAGCAATTTGAGTCTAGGCCCTTTCGGAACATTTTGGAAGTTGGGTTGCTTAAGGAGGAAGCAACTGGGCGGCAAGCTCCTCCACGTTTTTTGAAAAATGGTTTTCGGGGCTTCCGTGGCTTCCGTAAAATTTCTGAAAACCTTGGGTAAGCATATTTCACTTAACATTGATGAAAGGGAAGAGAAATAAAGATGAAAATCAAATCCGAAACACTTCTGTAAGGCTTCCGTAACTTTTGCGTAAAATATGAAAAGGGGGTGAACTTAGTAATTCGGGTGCGCTTAGAAATCTTCTTCATTAAGTCTCTAGGCGGCAAGCACCTCTCTTTTTCCCAATAAATAGGGGAGGGGGGCTGTTTCAAAAAATACTCATCACCCCTTAGCTATGCATTTCGACTATTTTGGGCAAAAAACACATTTTCGTAAAGAAAAATCGAGTCGAAGTGCTTCCGTAACGCTTCCGTAAGCGATTTTGTGAAAATTCTTCATTGTTATTCATCATTCTTCACCGTTATTCGGTCTTCAATCGATAAGTTTCCGAAATCGAATCTTTCAATTCATTCTATGCACCCTTAGTGGTCCCTACTTGTTTTGTGTACTTTCACTTTAATTTCGCTTACTTTCAGTTTTCTTTTCTTCCGTTTTTAACGTGCTTTAACCATTTATTTAAGTCGTTTTCTCACCTAATAAATGATAAAATGAATTTCAACCAATCATTTGCGTTGTAATCTCGTTTAATCACTGTTAAAACAAAATCTAACCAATCATTCACGCTGTAATCTCGGTTAAACCAAAAAAAGCGAAATAATAATAAAATGATCAAAATATCTTGAAAAATAATAATAAAATAATCAAAATATCTTTGAATAAAATAGTCAAAAAAATCAATCGGACGTTTTTCTTTGGAAGTTTCCTTGGATCAATTGACTAAATAACCAAAGTGAAACTAAGGCTAAAATCAACTCACAAATCAAGCTTTGTCCGCAAAAAATCACTAAAAACCGTTTTAAGGTCTAACACCTTAAACGATCCTCTTTGCTTTTATCGGTTAACATGGACCGTTCAAAAGCATAAAATCAACATGTAACTTTACAATTTGCGAGAACTACGTAGGTCTGATTTCCTCTTCGATAAAGGATATGTAGAAGCAAAAGCCTTGCCTTTGTCGACCTCGTGAGATGGTTAGAGGTCCAACGCCTTAGATTTCTCACCAAGTAAAATGGATCATTTTTAGGTCCAACGCCTTAAATGACCCCCTTCCAAGTAAAAAGAATCACTTCATTCGCCCCTTTTGAAAGAACTACGTAGGTCTGATTTCCTTATCACAATTGAGGAATACGTAGGAGCAAGGGAAACACCCTTGTCGACCACTAAAAGATAAAAAATACAAAAAGGCATAAAAAGACATAAAAACGTAAAAAAGGGAAAATAAAACAATTTGAAGACATCTTTGCACACTCAATTAAAGGCTGCCGTCCTTTGTGACGGACGCGTGGGGTGCTAATACCTTCCCCATGCGTAAATACAACTCCCGAATCTTTCACACTTAAAGTTCGTAGACCACACCTTTCCGGTTTTTCTGACTTTTTCCTCGAATAAACGTTGGTGGCGACTCCGCACATCTTCCTCCCATGGAAGATGCACCCGTGAGCCCTCGCGTCGCCCTCCCGTCGAAGGGTAGGTTGCGACACATGACATTTTTTCCTCTTAGAAGTCAGTCACCACCAGATTCTTCTGTGCATCGCGTAATATGCATTGGTCATGTGTATGGAAATCATTTTGTAGAGGTAATTGCATAATTATGATGAAAGTATAAGTGCTAACAATGTAGTTGGTTATCTTACATTGAATCTGTTTGCCGTTATGTAACATATTTTTTTACGAGATCATTGTCCTTTACCACCATTGGTGTTGTTGTGGAATACACATTGTCATTATCAGGCAAAGCAGTGCCCCACCCCGTACATAGGCAGAATGCAACATTACACAAATTTATCTAGGTTGCAAACCAAATTTGTTGATTTAGGTGAACAATGAACATAAAATACGTTATATCCACTGACATTCGTGTAAATAATTATTTTTTTTGACATTTGTAATTTTGTTGACATTTTTGTAAATAATAATTTATTTTCAGTCATTATTTTTAAAAGTTAGGAAATAATTAAGTACTTTGAAAATAATAAAGATACGGTTTCATTAGCTAATAGACACGAATTTAAACATTACATTAACTTCAACATAGTTGAAACAAACAAAAAATGCATCAAAAACTACAATTAACTAATACTAATTTTGCATTGAATCATGTTGCAACTGAGACATGTCGTCTTCTATTTTGATTACCAGTTTACTAAATACAGCTAAAATTTCTATTGGACCAAATTGTTTTCTAGTAGTTAAACTGTAATAAAACCTTTAACATGTCATCATCAGTTTTCAACTCAATAATTTCAAATTTGATAACTTTGTCTAAATACTCAAAATGACCTAGTTGTCGAAAAAACAATCACCTTATCGTTTGTGATTCATGAATACCATAAGGGGGAATCCCTTGAGGTGCAACTTGCTTGATCATATCCTTCAATCCATCGATGGTACATTCGGAAGGAATGTCAAATCTTTTTGGATTTTTTCTTGTGAACGAGTAACCCACAAAGTCGTGTTGGCGTGACATGTTCCACCTCCCATTGTAATATAGCAAGGCATCATGAGTAGGGGTCATAGTGGCTTGAAGTAAGTTCAATAGACCATCCGATGTTCTACCAATGGTACATAATAACTCAATCAGGCCAACACACGAGTATTGATTATTACATATTAATATTGTGTTAACCTTATCATCATTTTTCAATTGCATATATTGAAAGTCAAATTGGTTACCTGCATCTGCGAATGGCTGCGGTAGTAAATTTCATCCAAATATTGACCGCTGGTTAGAGGGTATTGTGTATTATGCTTTTTAGCGTTTCAAAACCATAATCGTTAGGTACTCTAATAGGTATCAGAGTGGAACTTTGGAAATAAACACCAGATTCATTGTGAATAATCAATCCATTCGAAAAAATAAAAGCTAATCCGGAGTTGACAATGGTCTGACTGCTTGTTTCTCCCAAAAAATGCCATAGTTTCTTGTAAAATTTAGTTTCTAAAGTTGGATTGGGCAAGAATGTGTGATTTTTGAGAGTGTTGGTGTGGTATATATAGATGTTCATTGAGACTGCTGTATTATTTTTTTTAAATAGACGCGTGCAAATTTGTCTGTGTTGTCAAGTACAACAATGTTGTGTCATGCTTTAATTTTGCATCAGGCATGCATTGTTACTATCAGAACTAAAATAACTGAGTAGACATTTCTATGTTAGTACGTACGTGTAGTATTCATTTTTTTAAACATACGCATGTAATTCACAATGTATTGTCAACTTTGAGAACAATTTATGATGCTTCAATATTTCTTATGGATGAAATAATTTATTCCTCAAATCAACATTAACAGCTAATTAACGATAAACGAATGACAAAAATTTATATCGCATAATTAAAAACGTGTCCGTAAGTAAGGCACGAAAATTATAAATTAACCAAATGTTAATGTCAATACATAAATGTACCAAATAAATAAATTATCCAAAAAATTAAAAATAAAATATATAAGGCAAAAAAAAAACAACTTCAAAGACCGTCCGTACGCCGCCTACGCCTTGATCTATGACCTACAGTTGATTGGCTAATGTAATTTCTTGTGATGCCCAGACATTCTTCAGCAACAGTATAGGCTTCTGTTCCTTCGGTCAGGATCCTCAGGTTCAGTAGCTTCTCCAACTTATCAACAATTGCTACAAAACCATTCTAGTAAGTGAAAAAAAAAACATAACAATTGTTAGTAATAAAATACAAAAGAAAACAACAAACACAAATACCAAAAAAATATATTACCACTGCATGTCAAAGATGATACACATCAACGTCTGTCTCATTAGGTGCCGCTGTCGCCACCGGTTGCTGATGCACATCTGGTTCAACAAATGTGTCATATTGCTAAACCGACGGAACTCTAGGAGGATCCCTTGGTTGTGCCAGACTCATGAATGAGTGTGAAATCATGTAGAACCAATCCATGTAATATGACGAACACTGGTTAGACACTGCATAGATTTGCCCTACAGGTGCAATGTAGTCACTGAACTACATCCATCTATCATCCATTTCTTCAACAGAGACCGAAGACATAGTAGGATGTGGCAGAATAGTTTGGATGTATCCAAACTGTCGTACAACCTTCTCCGGTCGGTGAGTGACCGTCAAGGGACCCCATTTGAGATGGCTAAAAAATAATGAGATGACCTCAAATTCTATAAATGAACGGTGGTCACCATACGAAATTCAGCACACTACGTCAAGGGTCAGTCTGTCTAGACGCCTGCGATACGTGGACACGGGCAGTGCCTTGCCAAAGGTCCATCTGCACGCACACGGTCTCCTCTCATCATAATCCTCAGTAGCTAGGGCTGAACCAACGGACTTGAAATGCTCGTAGATCTAACACTAAATATATTTTGCAAACATATTCATTAAAATACGCAACAACATATAATAATCAATGCCAATGAAAAAAAAATCGTAACATCTGAACTAACCTATAATAGAGTGATATATCCTGCAAGCTGCCTCGTCGTGCTCTTCGATGCCTCATTTAAATTATCATACATGTGCACAAGTACTGCAGCAGCGGCCCAAGCGTAAGTCCCACTCTGCGTCAAGTCACGTAGTGCATCCAAGAATACCACTTGCATGTGTGTGACACTCTTTTTAGCAAAGAGTGTGCATCCAAAAAGATGCAACAAATACGCTTGCACTGCTACAATCCTGTGACATGCCTCGATCTTCATATGATACACGTCTCGTAGCCATGATAGTCGAACATAAGAGCCATGACACTGAATCGTCTCAGCTCTCGCCTCTGCAACACTGACCTTGAGTAATTCTACCAACATGTCAACAACGTCGTTGACATGAAGTTGCTCGAAGTTGTGGAACACTCCTACAATAGGCACATGTAGTAATGACGCGACGTCATCCAAGGTGATAGTCACCTCTCCAACGGGCAAATGGAAACTACTAGTTTCCTTATGTCAACATTCCACAAAAGCAAACATTAGTCCCCGATCGCCCATATCTAGGGAACATGCAATCAAAGGACTTAGTCCATTGGTAGCCACAAGGCCTTCAATCTCTGTAGCAGGCCTCCCGAACTTAGCCATCTTCCTTCCATGGGAAGATAGCTTCAGCTCAGGACGTTCCTGCAAACAATAATATCGATCATGTAAAAAAAATTATAAAGTTGTAAACTACATGTTTTATGTTTTTAAAAAATTACATACTTCTCTATTCCAGACTCTCAGAGCAATGTGATTTTATAAATCTCTGAGAACTAATGTGTCATGGGGTCCGCCTGAAAATCCCTCACCATTAGTAACAACTTCTTCAACAAGTGCTTTTGGCTGCTCTTCGTTCAATTCCTTTGCAGTCGTAGGAGGATCCTCAACAACACGCTCCTGTTGTCGCTAACTACGGGCAGATGTAGTAGGCCTTCGCCGCTAGGGGCATCATAGTCACTCGCGTCTCTCCTCCCCAGGGCTTTTCCTATTGCTCGGCCTAAAGCACGACCAAGACCTCTAGTTCTAATCATTATCAGCAAAATGTTTTTAAAATTATTGTGAATTTTTTTCAATATTAAACTATTTTCAATTTTTGTTTCAATCATTTTTTAAAACTAACAATGTTAAAATATTTTGAATTTTTGTTTCAATCGTTTTTAAAACTAACTAACAATTTTAAAATCTTTTACATTTTCGTTAAAATAACTTTTGAAAACAAACAATTTTAATATATTTTAAATTTTGGTTTCAACAATTGTTTTTAACTAACTAACAATTTTAATATAATTTAAATTTTGGTTTCAACAATTGTTTTAAACTAACTAAAAATTTTAATATATTTTAAATATTTGTTTCAACAATTGTTTTAAACTAACTAACAATTTTAAATTATTTTAAATATTTGTTTCAAATTTTTGTAAAACTAACCAAATTAAATTATTTTCAATGTTTGTTCAAATATTTTATAAAACTAACAAAATGAAATTAAATTATTTTAAAATTTTTTAATTTCGGTTTCAATATTTTTTATAACTATCAAATTTAATATATTTTAAAATTTACTTTCAATCATTTATTAAAACTAACAATCTTAATATATTTTAAATTTTGGTTTCAATATTTTTTATAACTAACAAATTTAATATATTCTAAAATTTATTTCAATCATATTTTAAATTTCAAATTTTGGTTTCGTCAAAATTTTCATTTCAATCAATTTTTTAAAACTAACTAACAATTTTAAAATCTTTTAAATTTCTGTGTCGATATTTTTTATAACTAACAACTTTAATATATTTTAAATTTTATTTCAATCATTTTTTATAATTTACAAATTTTTTATACATTTAAAATATTTTTTTCAATAGTTTGTATAACAAATTTAAATTATTTAAATTTTTTGTTTGAATTATTTTTATAACTAAAAAAATTTAAATTATTTTAAATTTTTTTCTGATTTCAATATTTTTCATAACTAGTGAATTTAAATATTTTTTTCAATTTCTTTTTAAGTTAAAAAATTATAATATTTCAATATTTTAATTTAATATTTTGGCCAAACTAATCTAATCTTAGTTTTGAAAATCTAATCTAATCTAATCTTAGTCTTAGTTTTGGAAATCTAATCTAATCTAATCTACTATAATCTTATATTAATATACGTAACAAATAAATCACAAAAATAATCCCCACACAGCATAATATAAAAGGGAAGAGTGATCAAATAAGCTCATACATAATAAAAAAAATCACTACATTATCAAATTTCACAAAATATAACCACACTACAAAACAATTTAAAAAAATTTATAAATTTTTATTTTCAATTTTAAAAAAATCCATATGGTTTCTTTTTCGAAAAAAAAATATGTTTCCACCATTGATGCACTTCAGACAACAACAAACCAACACATTCATTCAATACAAAGCAATGAATCAACCAAAAATGTGTGAGAAGTAGATGAATACAAAGCAATGAATCAAACAACACATTCATACGAAAAGGATAACTTACCTAGAAGAAGACGAAGCCAACAAGAACAAGCAGCAACCAACACCAAGCAGCAACAAAGAAGATGAAGCAGAAGCGACACGCAAGAGAGGAAGCAAAAACGTGCGTGAGAAGAAGCAAACAAAAACAAAGAAGAAAGAAGAAGCAAAGGAACAACTAGAGGAAGAGTAAGAAGACGAAGCAGAAAAGGAAAAGGAAGAAGACGAAGCAAAAGCAGAAGCAAAACGGCACGGAGGAGAACGGAAGTGACTCGTACGAATGAGTCACTGTTCCTTTATATATTAAATAGGTGAAGGGCAATTTAGCCCTTTCACCTAGGGTGCTGGGTGTCCCTGCAAAAAAACGCTGGATGCCCAAAGTAACACCCTACATAATAATGCAATCTTACTTAATGTTACAGTTACAACTTCATTTATTATTAAGGCCCAATGCCAAATTTTCCTAACCACATTAATTAACGTTCACCCTCTTGCTATAGTATACAATATTAAAGACATTGTGATGGTGTCTCCACACTAACAGAATTACGTAAGACATGCTTCAGTAGATTCAATCTCCTTCTCAAATACAATATAATCCTCCCTTCAATGTAATTTTTTTCCAAGATGTAAGATGTGTGATCAACCTTTCCTAATGTAGACACAAAAAATAGACTTGATTATAAATGACCATATCAAATACTTTGGGGGAATACGCCATTCATAAAGGTTGCTTGCAAAGCATCTCACCTTTTTGACAAAGTATTATCAAAGGAAGTACCATCCCATTGAACTAAACCAATCCTAGTAGAGACACCCTTAAAAGACTCAATTGAACAGCCACAACATTATAACATTATAACTCTTCTGAGAATCCACCAATCTTGCATGTATGATTTCAATGTGTTAAACAAGTGGCCTCAGATATCTTAAGAAGGGGGGTTGAATTAAGATATCACAAACTATTTCCCTAATTAAAATTTTATCCTTCTTTAAAGACAATGTCGATATTCCCTTATTATGAATTACTATAATTCAATTCAGACTAATTTTCCTTAATGAAAAAGATAAATAACAATAAATAAAGGAGTTTAAGGGTAGAGAAAATGCAAACTCAGTTTTATACTGGTTTGGCCACACCCTTGTGCCTACGTCCAGTCCCCAAGCAACCCGCTTGAGAGTTCCACTATCTTGTAAAAACCTTTTACAAGTTTTGAACCACATAAGGACAACCCTTCCTTTGTGTTCAGATCACTTTACAATAAGAGACCCTCGGTCCCTTAATCACTTTTCTTGAGTAAGAAGAAAGAGAAGAAGATATCTCTCTTGTAAGAGACAGATTGTACAATGAAGCACTCAAATAATTCCTTATTGAATTGCAAGTGTTTTGGCCAAGGAATTTTTAGAAGATAAGACAATTTAATCTTTTGAGAGGATAAGACTTTTTGGTTAGTAAAAACTCTGAAGAATTTTTGTATCCCAAGTCACTTATATATAGGCCTTTGATGGCCATTAAAAAAACATTTGAAAATGTGTGACTGTTAGGAGTTATTGTAACGATCCGCCTCGTCTCTACGATATCAACACTCTAATATGCGATAATTTCAATTTTTATAAAAAGAACTCCCTTAATTTTCTTATGAAAATAGAAGTAATTTTGTCCCAACATACATTCATCCAACAACACGCCATTACTTAAGTGAATATATAATTATATAGGAACAGTAACTCGGTACACATCATACACAGAATGAAAATTAAATCTGTTCATAAGTATAATTAAAATCCAAGTTTAACATCTTTAACTCAACAAAATAAAACTTGAAAACCAACTACGGAGGAGTTGATTACAAAACACAACTCTCTCCCAAAATAATGCCAACGTCATCACGTCAGCTCGGCAGCTCCTCACCAAAATCTTACTCCCTGCACCCTGCTGCTGTCATTCTGCTCCCACAAACAATGTTCGTGATCATCACAGGTATCAACCACACGATACAAAATTACAAGGGTGAGTTCATTATAAAAAGAACCAATACCAAATCTAAATAACCACAATTAGCAAGGAACATAGGCAAACATTATAAGCTTACACAACATTCATTATTCAACACTCACATCCAACAATTATTCATCATCCACATCAAAAAATTACTCATCATCCATCCATGGATCCAATCAAAACTGCACAAAATGATGCATGCACTTGACTCAACACTCGGATGCAATGTGGTACGTACCAACAACCAAATCTTAGGAAATAGCCTAAGCGTGTCCACACGAAACTCTCACTTAGGGAACCATGCAGAGTTCATCGAGACCACCCGGTTGTGCATGTAACTGCCCCCCCCATAGGTGATCAGCCTAGGGGCCCAAAGGAGTTCCCTACCAGGTGACAAGCCCCCTCAGTACAAAGTACACTCTGCCACAGTTACTCTATTTCCTATGTCGTATGAGCTATGAACACGGCCAAAAGTAAGTGCCAAAGACCATGGACCAATTAAAGCGCCTAAGCATCCCCTCATAAATGCTTAGATTCTCTAATCACGCTTGTCACCCACGTTTGGGACATCCGACAAGGTCAGTGCACTTACCCCCTATGACATACACTCCATACGGCGTATGTACGTGGCCTAGAGCAAGTGCCAAAGACCCTGGAAGCTCAGTGCACTTCGCCTCCCACGAACATACACAACATCCAACGTATGAACGTGGCCCAAAACAAGTGCCAAAGACCCTGAAAGGTCAGTGCACTTCGCCCCCAACGAACATACACAACATGCACATGCCAATGCATTTCCAACATCAATCAACATTCCATTTTCATATCATTCTCAACATAAACATCATCTCGTCACAATGTTGTTATCAACAACCTCATTTCATATTCACATAATCATCAACAATAACATCAATTCATGTTGACATGATCTTTATTAACAACGTCGTCTCAAATCAATATCATCATAATTATCAATATCACCACATATCAATTAAAATCCTCAATAGCGACATCAATAACAAATCGCATTCCGCACACACACACACACACACAAATATATATATATATATATATATATATATATATATATACCGCATCCCATTCGTCAAAACATAGTTTTTCCTAAAAAACCAGCATGCATATCAATAACAATTTCATCGCATCCCATTAGTTAAAAACATCGTTTTCTACAAAAGAAAAATCAGCATGCAACAGGGACAAGCAGTTATCCTCATAGCTAGGTTTCCTGACCCTAACTATGGTGTTAAAATGGTAAATTTTATAATAAACTCCCCTCACCTATTGTGAGCTACCCACGGGTTCCTCATTGCATCACTTGGAGATTTCTTTTTCGTCCTTGCTCGTCGGTTCCACGCAAGCCTCTACCATACCAAGACGAAGGAGACTTAATATGGATTTTAGAAAACAAAGCTAATAACGATGCTCTGGGTCAAACAGCCACATCACTACATGAAAGGGCTGAGAGCATTTTGGGTTTTACAAAGGGACATCATTTTGAAATTCTGATCACGCCAATGTGATCGGGGTTCAGTGAAGGTCATGAAAATAACACCCATTTCATGAAAAGATAATGTTTACAAAGTCTCTTTTTTCTAGGGTTTTTCAAAGGAAGCGTAAAACATGCAATGGCGGTTCCAAAGTAAAAAAAGATGCAAAGACAAGCTGAAACTATCAAGGAACAAGCATAGAACCATGGTTATCTCGAAGTAAAACGAAAGGTCAGATTAGGGTTTCGTTCTCTACCGACACCGCAAGCCGAGTTGGAAGATTCCGCTTCGGTTGAAGGGTTGCTCTCGGTGTGGGGTTTCAACGAAGAACAACGGCGGTTTGTGGTGGATAATGGTGGCTGTGAGTGATGGAGAAAGAGCTTGGAATGTTGGAAATGGTTTTGGAAGAAAGAAGGAGAAGAAATGGTGTTTTTCCAAAGCTACTTGGACTACAAGGCTCAAAACGCACAAGTGAGCAATGCCCTCGGAAACGGAAACATCGTGCACACTCTAAACATTTTCTCAAAGATCCCAACGGTCAGATCGTGGAAAATACACACACACACACACACACACACACACACACACACACACACACACACACACACACAATTACTTCTAAATAGTTATGACTCTTCTCATTTGAAATTTGAATATTTAAACATTGGTAATCAATGACCAACTTACTGTAATCGATTATACAACTTGAAATTTAAATTCAAATTTCTTATGGCTATTTTTTTAAAACGTTCCAAACCTCTGGTAGTCGATAACAAGCCATGTGTAATCGATTACATGCTTTCTAAAACATTTAAAAGCTTTTCAGAAGGCACATTGGCCACTGGTAATCGATTACATCTTCTGGTAATCGATTATCAGAGAGTAAAACTCTTTAAAAAAAACATTTTAAGTTAAATCCTTTGGCCAAACCTTTTGTTGTTTCAACTTGAAATTTTCTTCCTAAGACTCTAGGAATTATCTTGATCATATTTCTTGAATTTCTTGGGTATCTTGGATTCTTGTCTTGAATAAAACTTGAAAAGCGCATTCCTTTGGCATCATCAAAACATTAGGATAGCTTTGCTTCTTCACTATGGAGGTTCACCGACAACACCTCGCATGTCCACTAACTTTTTGTGTTGTGCTCCAGCCATTTCATTCAGGTTCATCAACAAAAACAATGTCACAAATGCTCATCCTGCAACATCAAATATGACACAACCAATGTTAAACACCAGGAACCAGAATGCAAAACAAAATCAACATATACCATCAAAAACTTCCTCCATCTAACTTCAATTGATTAACACCCTCACCATAACAATACACTCACAATAAGATCACGCTACCTTCTTAAACACTATTATATTATCCATACAACTTTTAACTGCCCATCATTTCTATCACCACAGAAGGACCAACAATCAAAATTCCTTTCAACACTAAATCAAATAATCAATTTTGCTCATCAATCAACTATAACAAAGGGATGAGGCCAAAAAGACCTAAACCAAATACAATCAATCACCTAACAAACTCATACAAATTGTGAGATAAGATGAGAAAATGAATCACATAAGTTCATGGTTGTTAGATCCCAAAAAACATCAAAGACCAACAAGTAATCACCAAAACGACGAACCCCACCGCCGCTAGCAACCGGTTGGAAAGTGGACAATATGAATAGCCTCGCCACTATCTCTCCCTACCATAATTTGACCACAATACTGTACAGATGCACATGGTGGCCAAATTAGAAAGCCACATGTATAAGTTTTTAACCACGTAGAATATCTTCTTGATTTTTTTCTACATTAACAGCCAATTAGGAACTAAACAACTCAATTAGCTAATCTAACCATGGCCGTCAGATCTTATTATTATTCCTCATCCGATAGTAGATGAAAGTTTCCCAAGTTACGAGTGGGAAATAAGTATCCCACAATAGAAGTTGTCCCCTTTCAATTCTAAAACCCAAACAAAACTGCAATTATTTTATAAAAGGAAATGCTTAATGTTATGAAACAAATCCAGTACAAAACTTACAAATGATGTGGCAGCATGACCTTCTTTTTCTTTTATATTTCAATTCCAATAGAATTTCCTTTTTTTTTGTCGTTTCAACTGCAATAGAATTTGCTTTATTGATGGGTGTTTCAATTGCAGAAGATCTGTTACAACTAGGGATGTCAATGGGGTGGGGCAGGGAGTACTTCTCGGCTTCTTATTCCTACTCCCAATTAGTCCTTGTTCTTGTTCCCGGTCTCTGTCGTGGGGATTTTTTTTTTCCGTTCCCATCCCTACGGGTTCCCACAGTCTATGTGAGGCCTTGAATTTTTTTTTATAAAAATATTAATTTTAAATTCTAATACAAATAAATTTAAAAAAAAAACTTAAAAGTCTTACTAATTAACATAATATTCAAATTTAAATAATCCATATATTGTTAAACTCAAATAAACAAACATAAACAACAAGTTTAATTTAAAATAATACAAACATAATGTTCAATAATAATACAAATAGTTCAAACTACAAATATTTTTTTACAATGTTTTGAACAACCAGCAAGTCTCAAGTCCTCCAATTCAGCAACCAGCAAGTCTAAAGTCCTCTAATTCAGCAACCAGCAAGTCAACAACCCTCTAATGTTCTTTGGCCGTTGGACAAACCCTGAATTAACTAATATCTTGAAAGTAGTAACTCCCCAGCCTCTTATGTTTTTATAAGTTTTACAGAAATCATATATTGGATTAATGTACATTAGATTAGATTCCAATACATCCTAGAGCTATTAAAAATATGGATTCGTTTAAAATAAGTCTACATGAGTCTAGAATTGTTGCAGCCAGTCAACCAGGAATCATGATATATAATGTCTTAATCAACCATTCAACAATATAAAATCTAAGAGTAGCATAAATATCAAATTGAAATAGATAAAGTCATATGAACTTTAAACAGTAATGAATTAATGATATATGAGCAAAGCTCTAAAATTCAGTTATTTAAGACTAGGCCACTTTAGAAAATAAGACCCCAACATCGTAGTTCTAAAAATGCATTATTGCCTGGGAATAAAATAAACTAATAAACAATTAAGTTAATTTAGGGTGTAATCACTAATCACAATACATTTTCACCTTAGTCAATGGGGTTACTTGATCAAAAGCTTGTAGGCAATATGGTGAGTTATGAATTTGCTAACATTGTGTTAAAAGCATATATTACCATAGTAGGATTGTCTGGTTAGCCATCATCAATCTGTCATAGTATTGATTAAGCAAGCTTAGAGCAAATGCTTTGGCAATATCTAGAGGATGAAAAGAAAGTGTAGATGACTAGCAACATAAATATCTCTATTCATACTTTTATCTATTTAATTAGTGATTGAAGATACATGATCTGAAATCAATATGAATCAAGGAATAGATTAATCTAGGTTCCAAAATTGGGAAGAGACTAAAAATACAAGTGTACATTAACATTATTACTGTTGTCAAGTTCTCAAGAAACCTTCCTAAGAAAACCTTAAGCATAATAGTTAAAGCCTTTAAGAAAAATTTGAAAACATAGCAATGAAAAGTATACCATAACTCTAAACCAATTTTTAAAGAATCTACTTGTAGCAGCAATGAGAGAGGGACAAGAAATCATAAGGAAAAAAACCCCAAACCCCTCTCATGTAGATTATAGAATGATAAAAAGAGGGAATTCTTAATTGTATCACCATTTCACATTGGGCATTCAGCAAATGCTAATAGCAGCACAAAATTACCAAACACCACCACAAAATTACACAAACACCACCACAAATAACGATTGATAGAATAAGGCTAAATGTGATAAATGCAAAACAAAAAAAATAAAAACATTAATATAATGAATCAAACCATCCACTAACATAACTTATAATATCATCCACAACCATTAATTCACAAAAAAATGATCTTTTAAAGAAATAAAGAAAGCTCAGATAATCAAAACATGAAAGCAAACTTGAGTTTGAACTGAAAAATCAAATCCGAGCAACCAACTAGCCAAAGAAATTAGAAGATTAAAACTTTCAAATGTAAAATGTAATTCCGAAATGATCAAGCAAAACCTTGGGAAAAAAAGCAATGAAGGCGATGCGTAGCAAACAAATCCATTGGTAGGAAAAGAGTAGCCAGTACTTACACTCCAAAGTGACCAGTGGCGAGTGGTGATGAGACTGAGTGGCAACAATGTGCTCTGGGGAGAAGTGAACGACGCGACATGGTCTAGGGCGAGAAGTGAAGTGAATGAGTTTTTTGAGGGTTTGAGCTTTTGAGAGGGACTGAGTTGTTAGATTTTCTTAAAATACAAAGGTAATTTTGTAATTTTCTCAAACCGAAGACTTGCAGGGCGAGGGGGAATGATCCCCGTCCCCACAAGGCCCCGAATAGGGCACTCCCCACGGGAATCCCTGCTTATGGTACAAATTGACACCCCTAGTTACTAATACAATTTTTTTAAGACCCAAAATTCTCTTTCTCACTTTTTTTCAATGGCACCAAACAATGTATAACAAACCTTAAATGAGTCAACTTTGCTTTCACCTCTCAATACAATTCATTGAATTTTGTACTATTTGGGTTTTTTTCCAAACAAAATACTAAAATGAGTGGTCAAACAAACTATTTGCCAAATGAGATTATTTTTGTCGCATAAGATCTAGGAGAAGTCATCCTTAATGGCACAATGATCTTTTACATTGATTATTTTTACAACAGATGTAAAAGAGTACTCGATTTAAAAAATACTTTTCTACATCGATTGTAAAATAATCAATGTAAAAGATCATTGTGTCACATAGGATGATACCTCCTGCATCTTACATAGCAAAAATAACCCATGATAGATAAATAATTTGTTTGACTATCCATTTTAGTATTTTGTTTGAGAAAAAACAAAAAATGAAAAAAAAAATCTTCATGTGTGTGCGCCTCACTTGCCTAATTGTAATACAAAAAGAAATTCATAAGCTAGAATGATGTTAAATGCCCTCAATCAGAACTAGCTAGAAAGAAAAGAGAAAGCATAAAGTTAAAGTGACAAGGACATTGATGGTACTACAACATGGGAGGCGACACCATTGTGAAGAACTTGAGATGTGAGAATAGACACACGACAATTTCTAATTATTTTAAGGGCTTATCACCTTTTTAAAGAAAATATTTAATTAAGTTAAAATAAAAACAAACAGGGTGTGGCAAAGACAATTTCACACATTTTTGCACTTTTGTACCAAGAGTTTTCGTAATATATAACATTGCTCTTTTTTATAAAACATTTTACACTTACATTCAAGCTCTATTTTATTTTATGAAATTGTTAAAATATATTTTTATTACATTGTTTTTTTTTCATGATACAAAGTATGAACAACCCTTCCATTTGTTAAACATTATATAAACTCTTTCTATTTTATTAAAACAGAATACTAACACATCAACAATTGTACCTTTACTTTAATTTTATGAAGCAATCTACTTAAGAATGCTTTGTGTTGTGAAAATGTGTTAAGATTGATGAACTTGTGCTATTTCAGATAGACATAACTGTTGAACTTTATCAAATGGATGTACTTCAAGAATGAATCCTTTCTCAGCTAACATCAGAATCACCATTCTGATGTTATTTCAGAATGCTCATTAGAAAAGTTCTTTAGAATGACCACCGTAGAATGACCTTGTTAACTATCATGTTTGTCTACTTCCTCTAGAAGTTTGTCAGTTGAGTGAGTCTCACTTCAACGATCTTCTTTAGAGCTTAAAGAGGTCATCAATGACAATGAGCATCATGAAGCTAAGTTGAAACCCTTCAAGTGAGACAAACTTGAGCCAAAATCTCTGTGAGAAATCTATCATTGTTGCTTCAACTCTCTTTTAAAGAGTGGCCTACTTTTGTAAAAACTTGAAATTTGTAATAGATGTAAGATAGAAATGAGAGATTGTAATTTCATGAGTGAAAAACCTCTCATGAGGTGAGATTTGTATATATGCAATTAAAAACACAAAGACCCTTTTGTTGTTGAAAGTCAAGTAGTGACAAACAAAGGTTGTAACCAATGGTGTTGCTAGTCTAACTTAGGCTAGGTGTGAAGTCTAGTGAAAGTGCTTACAAGTTATTGAAATCCAGTGGTTTGTTGATCCACTAATGACTAGTTAGTTAGTGAAATCTCATCTTGAAGAGTGAAAACTGAACGTAGCCCAACATTAGGATAAACAATCATTGTGCAATATTCTCTCTCTACACTTATTTTGTGATTTGATCTATTTATTGTTTTTGTTAATCATTAAGACTAAATATTTTTACAAATGCACTTAAAATTGAACCTTTCCATTAAAGGGTTTTTAAACAAACAACATTTTTTGAAACATAATTCTGAATTGTGAACAACTCTTTTTTCAAAATTGCTAGTATTTTCGTTCTGAGTTCATAATAGTTCTTCATTTTGAACTATCTTATTTTGAATTCTTATAAAAAAAATTATTTATTTTCAAAACATGAATTAAAAGCTTGTGAAAATACAATTCAACCTTCAACCCCCTTTCTTGTAGTATTTTTGTCACTTCACATGTAACATATTCTCCATACTTGTAAAGATCTTTTTTATAAAAGATTTAAAATGATTTAATCATTTAACCTTTAAAGATTTTGAATAAAAACAAGAATTTGAGAGTTTCAATTAGAAGGAAAGTAAGGAAATAACTATAATAATTAAGAAATTATACTCACATAACCTATTATTAAAAACCTAACATGACATTGATAATAATAGTGTTATAATTAAACCATAAATTATCTATAAGGAATGGAATAACTTAATCATTTCACATGGTTTTTAATCTCTCATTTAGGTTATTAAAATTTCTTGATGGATTAGTGTAGAAAGGTCTAGGTTCGATAGGTGTGATTAAGGATTGAGTTTAGGGTAATTTTAAGCCCACCTAACAAAAAAAAGATTGGGATAGATTAAATCAAGTTGCTAGGTTTATTATTACAATAATAAAAATATAAAATTGAAAATACAAAAATAAAAAATGATAAAATTTGAAATTAAATTGATATTCTATCTCAAAAAATTTAATTATTAATTTTAATAGTAGCACATGCATTAAGTGAAATACATGCCTTATTGTAAAAAAATCACTAAATGCCTTATGGAATTTTTATATTGAACAATACAGTAAATCATTTTTTAATATTATATATAATTGGGTCCAATTGAATATCAAGTTTGGGATTGTTAAACCGCTACTCGACCCAATTTGTTTACATTTATACAATTCAACCTTATCAAACACATACTCAGCCGAACTTATTTTAGATATATGCAATATAATTTAACCTATCAAACCCGTATGCGCAACCCAACTTACAATACAAATAGGAAACACATACTCCTAGCAACTTGATATATGGCATGTATTTCACTTAATTATATACGGATATATGCAATATAATTTAACCTATCAACCTTATATACTGTTTAGTAACATTAATTAGTTAGTTAATGGGAACAGGATCTATTAGCAGCAACTTGATTTTGTTCTCTGTGGTGTAGCCGGGCCTTCCAAGTCCGTCTTCGTATTGATACATGCAATGGGAAACCCGAGCCATGTTAATAGCTATTTCCTTAAAAGCTTTTGGAAGTGTAGAATTCGAAACGAACTCTCGATTCATCTTCTTCCACTCCGCATCGATCAAATTTGTCAACTCTTCACGTGCTTGCTCCTCAGAAGTGTCCTTCTCATGCATATAGCACGTTATTGAATTTGCTGTTTCACCTGTCTCTAGCTCAGCCTACACACGACCGACCAAAGGATAAAACAGTAAAAACTAAAATATTTATAAAAAAATAACACATGTTAATAAAAAACCTAACATATTTTTTTTTAATTTACTTAGACCTTATTTATTGTTAATAACAACCACATACGCTCATTAGTCGTACGTTTGGCAAGTGTTTTGCCACCATGCCAATTGATTTAGAGTAATTATAATACACCCGGATTCTCTTTTGTCTCCTATTTTTCTTTTCAATCTTTCTTTATTTCCACCGCATGCGATGCAATATTTGTCACGTTTATTAATTTTTCTTTTCTTTCTCTTTTACCTTCCGTGAAATGAATTGTAGTTGAGCATTTAATTTAATTCCATATTATTATGATATGAGCACTTATTGCATACTTTCTCTACTCACGTTTATAAGACCCAAATTGAAAATAATGTGGGTCTTTTTTAATAAGGTAAATTGATAATGTTTTTATAAGATTTAATTACTCATTTACTTATTATAGTTTCTAAAGTTATTTTTTTTTATTTTTTATAGTTAATAAGGAAATTTTTATTCCTTAAAGTTTAAATAGCGAATTTTTTACTTTCTGAAGTTGACATTTTAATTTTTAAAAGGTTTTTGCAGTTAAAATTTTTTGATTCTAACACTATATGAGTAATTAAATCTTTTTATAATAATTATTTTTAGATTAAAATATTTCTAATTAAAAGAGGCTATAACGACAAATAATTAGAAGAGAGAAAAATAAATATTAATGACAATGATGGTTTTGAAAAAATAAATAAATTTAAGATATATTTATTGCTATCAAGTAATAAATTAATTATTTTTCTTAATCTTAATGAATTAAGTAATTAATTAATTCTTATAAATAATACAAGAAATATATATTATTTGGGTTAGTCAATTACATACCGCTGAGGTAGCTAGATCATTGCAGAGTCTAAAAATGTTGGATGAGGAACGCACAAGGCCTTGGAAATTAGTTAAAGAACAAAGAGCTTGTTGGTTTGAGATGTCTTGTTGTTGGCACACGGAGAAGTATGAAGCAGTAAGCAAAGCCATACCTGAGGAGGAAACGGATGCATTTTCTAGGTACTTACTGAATGTTGGAACGATTTTGTTGTTTGACCATTTTGCTTCTTGGAGGAATGCTTTGCACAATTCACACCACTGCACGTCGCCATCGATCCGTATATAATTAATTGTGTTGACATGTATAAATAAATTTTCCAATCAATTATTAATCAATAATTAAGGAGATAATAAATTAGTACGTACAGATTTTGTCAAATAGGACATATTGTTATGCCCTTTTGCTTTCAGGGTGCTATAACATGTGTCATTGACGGTGTTATAGACGGCCAAATAACACAACTTCATGTAGTCTGGAAGTGTATTCATGGCATTCACGTCCCATCTGTAACCACATATATATGTACGTAAGTATATATGTAATATGTTATTAATTAACCAATAAATTCAATTGAATATTCTCTTAGGTCTGGTATATAAGAAATATTTAAATGTAATTTTAATTTTTCTATTTAAAAATACATATATTTTGTTATTTTATTTTTTAAAACTTATAATTTTAGTTTCTTTATTTTAAATAAAAATATTTAGTCTCTTATATTTGTAAAATTCAAGTTTTTTATTCCTTTGTCAAACTTAAAATCTTGATGATTAAGGGATTAATATTAATTATGATATAAATTAAATAAATAATCTCATGTCATGTCATTAAATTTGGATCACATAAGTTAACTTCTTATCAATTGATACAGTTCGAATTTGATAGAAAATCAAAATTATGAATTTTATAAAACTTGAGAATTAAATGTGTCTATTTTACTATAAGAGGACTAAATTTATATATTTTAAAAATTATGAAAACTAAATGTTTCTATTTTAAAATAGGGGACCAATATTGTGGATTTTGAATAATAGGAGATCAAAATTATATTTAACACGGTAAGAAACAAATGAATGAATTTCTTTTTCTAATTATAAGAAACAAAATACCAAGTTCATGTATTAATTACTTCTTTTTTTTGAAGAAATTTTTCTTTTACCCTTAATTTTTTGTAGAGTTTATTAATAATATATGCACTTATTTCTCGTGAAGGTAGATGCATTTATCAAGTAATTAACAAAACAAGTCTCACCAATTGATTGGAAAAATGATCTCATGAATTATGAGAAGTGTCATTGATATAAAGTTAAATTAGTTTTTTGTCTTCTAGTTTATTTTTAGATTTAATTTGATTTTTTAATTTGTTTGGGGTTTAATTTTTTCATCTAATTTTTAAAAATGGTTCAATTTGGGTTTACAATCAAAATTGAGTTAAACAATATTAAGAAATTATATTTTGTGATGGCTTAAAACTATCGATAAGTGATTTTAAATCATAAAACACATATTTTCTAACTATCAGTTTAATCTAGACAAAATGATTAAATTAAATCAATTTTAGAAATGAAACGATCAAATTGAATCCAAAAAAGATTAACGATCAAATTCAACCTAAATAATAAATTAGATGAAAAAACTAATTTAATGTAAATATAACCAACACTTCAACCATTTATAATTCTAAGGATATTTTTGGAATATAACTGAAATTTATAACATTATCTATTAAAATGAATTATTTGCTTCTTTTATATATATATATATATGTGTGTGTGTGTGACCGAAAATACTATGCAGATATCATGGATATATGAATTTAGAACTCAATCAAAGGAGGACCCGCATTTTTTTCTTGTTTAAACTTCTAATAAATAATTATTCAATAATTAATGACTTTAATAAAAACATTTACTTTTTTAAAAGGTAAAAGTGTTACTTGTTTTACACATAAAAAAATTAATTTTTATTTCAAACAATAAAAAAAGTATGTCTTAATTTACTTTAAAAGATTGTTTCTAAAAACACTACTTGTGACAATATCAAATATTTTTCAAGCTTTTTGAAAGACTCTATGGTCTTACAGCTGACAAAATAACAATGAAACAAAATTTGTTCCTCATCTTAGAGACTAAAATCAATTATACGAACCTCTCAATAGCATCGGTGAAGAGTTGTAGCTCGTCTAAAGTACCATACACGTCATATACATCGTCGATAATGCCGATCAATGCAAACGTTTTAGTGACAGCTTTACGACATTCACTAAATTGAGGACGAGGTGCCATTCCCAACACCCAAAAATAGACTTCCATTAATCTGTCTCGGACAAACTTCAACTTGCTTGTCAGCCCCATCTCACTCCACCACCTAACAAAACATATATAGATTACAACAATTCGTTCATTAACTAACATATATACCTAATTGGATCTCAATGCTATCAATTTAAGATGCTCACCTTAGGTATCTTATCTTATATTAAAACAATTTAAGTGACCTCTATAATGTCATGTCATATTTAACTAACTTATGCATAAATTTGCTCCAAAAAAGAAAATTCAACAACTCATGCTTTTATAATTTTTTGTTGCACTTAATTTTGTTTCAAATTAAAATTAAGTTTGTTGGTTCTATTTAATACAATAAAATTTGTTTTTTATTTTATTTATGAACAACTATATTCTATAAAAGATACATAGATTTTCTTTTTTAAGAAACCTTCCATACTACTTAGAGTTACTCCAATGTGAACTGTGAAGAAAAATCAAATTAGTGTATCTTAGATTAAGATGCTCACAAAGATATCTATGTTAAAGATGCTCTAATAAGTATTGTATATTGATCATCTTGAATCTTATAAGTTAATTATCAGAAATCCCAAACCATTGTTATTTAATTAATTTTTTATTAGGTAGCTAGTAATCATTAATGAACTGAAAGTTCTATGTAAATTATATCACCTTGACAGTTCTCGCAACTCTTTTTGGTACATTACTTGCACCAAATTGAAATCGATCTTTGCAAGCTCGAGTAGTACATGATGGTGGGATTCATTTGGCTCATATTTTTCAAGGAACCATCGTGCTTCTAGTCTATTCAGTCCTCGATGATAAGGAAGTTCGAGTGCATGACTAACTTGTTCTTTCACTTCGGTGTTTACACCTACTTTTAGGTTGTTTTTTAGATGTGTTATTGAATATGCTCTTGCTTCATCCAAAAGAGTTTCTCCCTCGAAACCAAGATAAGATGCTTCATATAGACTCAATAATCCTTGCATGTCACCTTTAAGTTCATTAATGAAACCTCCTTCCTTGTCTTTAAATCTCTTAAACACATCTACACCATGCATGTTAACATAATTAGTCAATCAATCATAAAATATATAGACTAACATACATTAGTCATGACTGAAGTTTCGCGAAAATACACAAAATTTACACAAATTTTTTTTATGCTTTTTAAAATATTTTTAACAATATCTAGCACTACTACAAATAATAGTTTTAACATCGCTAAGTTAATATTGGTTTTACGTCAAACTGACATTAACAAAAACGTGGTGACAATCTTGTAAATAATACAAGTTTGTTAACATCAATTTTTTGTAAAACTGATCTTAAGACATGTTCGTTAACATCAGTTCTTAAAAAACCGAAGTTAACCAACTTTGAGAACATCGATTTTTTATAAAATCGATGTTATTGAAGAACGTATAGAAAACTCAACATTGGTTTTTTGAAAAACTGATATTGAGGTTACTTCATTAACATCAGTTTTTTTTAAAAAAAAACAATATTATGAGATCTTTTAATCATTGTCTGGTGTCGAAAATCCTAAAGTTCAATAACTTTGAAACCTCTCACTCTCATCACTCTCACTTGAACGTTTTTGCACTCTGATTTGTAACCTCTCACGGCACTGTAACTCCGTCATCACCAGCATTGCATCCTCTCGTGATGTTGTAATATCACTGTCATCCTCAGTCGTGGTGCGCTGCAACCCCACTGTCACTCTCGCGGTTCTACAACTGTCGGTCACGAAAGGTTAGGTTTCTTCTCCTTTTTTCGTGTTTCTGTACTTTGTTCTCCTTCTCACACTATTATTTGAAGTCCTTCTTCCTTTCTCAGTCTCATAGGATGCTTTATCGTTTCCTTTCTCTTCATCCTTTGTGTTAGTCTCACAAGACACAGTGTAAAAGAAGTGAAGCCCGGTAAGTCTTTGATATGTGTATATGTGTGTGTATATAGTCCCTTAATTTTTTTGTCCACTTTTAATTAGTTTCTCATTTATCTTTATACTCAAGATTAATCCTTATTTTATCCATTTTTAATCTCTCATTTTTATATATTTTGAATTAATTTTGAGCAATAAAAATAAAAGACTAAAAATATTGAGAGACTAAAAATTATTAATAAATTTTAAAGAACTAAAAATTAAAATATAAAAAAGTTGACAAACTAAAAATTTAATTAACCTAACTTATATTTTATATACCTTGGGAAACCTCGAAGCCATGTTGTCTAAGTAAACGGAAGCTGAGAGCAGTAGCATGAAGCCCACTTATGTGTTTCTCATTCTCATCCAACGAAATAGTTTTCTCTAGGGCTTTGAATATGTCCTTCTCAAACTTGTAGGTCAATCCCAGCCGTTGGATTTCGTCAATCAATTCCAGTAACCTTAATGCTTCTGTGTCTGCTCCATTGATCATGCGTCGCACCTCCTCCTCCACCTTTCTTGCTCTCTCTTCCAGATTTTCCATTTGTACATGCTTAGATTGCAATAATTAAGAATAGTATTATCTTCTATACATAAAAAAAATATTGATTTCTCCTTAAAGAATTTAATTACGTGAAGATTTGATTTGAAAAAATTCTTTCATTTTTATTTTCTCCACGAATATCTCATCTTATTTTTTTACTTTTTTTTAATGTATATAAACAACAAAACCAGAAAACTAGTAAAAAAAAATTAAAAACAGAAAATAAGGTAAAAATAAAATGACAATTTTATAATTAAACAACAACAAAAGTCTTAACTCAGTAAGAATTAGGATTTACTACATGAATCACATAACACTATTTTTTGGCTTGGGGAATTAAAACTTAAAAGTGTTACCGGTGGACTGTGAAAGACACATTTTTCAACGCGTTGGAAACTTGAAGGGAAAGAAAGCTAAGAATGCTTGGTGGGCAGTTTGGTGTTCATGTATTTGGTCTATTTTGGAAATTTTTAATGGAAAAGCCTGCAATGTTGAATCGTTTACTGGCTGCTATTAAATACACAGCGTGGTACTGGCTGAAAGTCAAATTGGTGGGTTTTGATGCGTCATATATTATATGTATGGAAAGTAGACCTGGATTCAAAGGGGGTAGTGTGTTGAGGTAAGGGTTGGGTTGGATTGGTTTGCTTATTTAGATTTTTCATTTATAACAGTAATTAAGTTATAAGGTTCGTTTGGTGGTAAAAGAAAAAAAAATGAAAAGGTCTTGAGTTTGATTTTTCTATTAATAATTATCAATTAACATTTTTGGGCAAAAAAAATTAAGTTTGGGACTGCGGGTTGGGCGGGCTTCATTCAAAGTCAGTGCAGGACTTATAATAGCACCACACGCACGTTAAAAGGAAGAAGGGACTTATGGCTTCTTTGTAATTATGTTTTTATTGGTGGCTGCTTTACTTGTTGCTTTGATTAATTTCCTGGTTTAGCATCTCCCAGTAAGTAGTCAATGGTAATCTTGTATCTTTCGGGTCTAGTGTGATTCCACTTCTTGTGGTAAAGCACTACTCTTTCTTATAATATATGAACAGTTGTTTTTACCGCGAAAAAAGAAATACATAACACTATTTGACTATCAATTGTGAGTGATCTATGTTTTGTATATACTCATGAGTTTTACTGAGCCAAAAACAATAATTTTATGATTAACAACAAAAATAACACTATTTGTGAGTGATTATGAGAGGTTAAAAATTAAAATTTTAAGAATATTATTTTTATCATTAAAAGTGAAAATAAAAGTTTTAGCATTTATTTAAACTTTTTTTTTTGTTAAACCTTGATACTGAATTGAGGGTTGACTCAAGTTAAGTGAGACTTATGATAAATTCTTAATTTTTTTTACCTTAAATATGTTGGATTTTTTTCTGACATATATGACTTTATAAATATTAATGATAAATATATTTTTATTGGTGGACTTAAAATATAAGTTGTATTTGTTTTATTCATGAATCAGTCTTGATTGAATTTAGTTTCACTCAAACCAATAATTAGATGGTAAAAACATTTTCTTGAACTAAAAAGAAATAAACAAAAACAAAAATTAACTTAAATATATAAAAGATCACCTTAACGTCATTTCCCAAACACTGCAGAAATTCAAATTTCCAGTGGCTTTGCTGGTAATTAGCTGAACGTCGACCATTGTGTTGTGTCATTTGGGTAAATTGAGAACTCATCGCACAAATAACTTGCCAAGGATTGGGATTTGCAAGAGATGTTTGGTACATGAAGTTCTTACTTTGTGAAAATCTAGGAGTAGTAGGTTTTGGGGACGAAAATTGATTAGACAAGCATAAAAAGACAGTTGCCATGACCTTGTTGTGATGGATGATATGTTCCTTGTTGTGATGGATGATATGTTGTTTTCTATGACCTTGAACACGTACCTTATATATACCAAGTTCTCTCTCTTGTCTAAAATTGCGATGACACATGTTCCTTTTATATACTTGAATCAGGATCTATGGAAGCGTACGAAACAATGTGTTGAGGTGATCCAATACATATTAAATAATAATACTTGAGCAATCTTTTATTTTAAAAATTATTATTTCTCTCCTCTTATATCACATAAAATTTTATATAATACTTATGTTTTTCCTTTTTATTCTCTCTCGCACTAGGTATCTAATAACATTGTGGGACATTCATTTATTTTTTCCCATAAATATAACCATATGTTTAGTTGAATGACGATATACAATGCCAAATTTCTTGCCCAAGTTACAACGGTGTGCATGGTGACCACATAATTTTATATGCAAACATAATAATACTTTGACGTGGCAGACCCCCAAAGTACGAAAAGTCTAATGTGAGGCTATTAATTGGGAGCAAACATGTTACAAGGATTTACTTTACGCAAAGTTTGGATAAGTGAAAGTTGTGTTGAACATATATGGACGACGTAGACTTTTTGATTGGTCGCAGATGAAAATTACTGGAATATGGACACGGAATAGTGAAAGTTGTGTTGAACATATATGGACGACGTAGACTTTTTGATTGGTCGCAGATGAAAATTACTGGAATATGGACACGGAACACAACATTTATATGAACTAAAATTGGAGAAGTTGAATGTGTCTTCGAATAATTTATTTGGATAATAATTGATGTTTTAGATGATTCTACTTTTGGAGTTGGAATTAAAGTGTTCAAAAGTAAAATTATTTCAAATTTTGAAATGTCAGTTGGAGCAGTTATGAAAAAAGTTACGTGACGTCATCAAATAACATTAGATTTATGTATTTAAAAATATTATTGTATACGTATGGAAATCATAGAATTGGATTATTAGTGTTAGAAGTTTATAAACAAGACTTTTGACTACTAATTTTTGTGGATTGAATAATTATAACTTAATTCCTCAAACACCGATAACATCATATATTGGAGTTAATCACAAGGTCATAGTGTACGTATTCATTTTCACTTCCAATGCATTCATGTTTTTTTTTTTATTTCAGTGCATTTGTCTGAACTCTTTTATTTTTACAATATCTATTTCTTCTTGAAATCCTTACTTTTTAATCTCATTTTTTTTAAACCCTTACTTTTTGAATCTCTACTTCTGTTTTATCATTATAATTACTATGGAAATTTAATCATTATTAAGGTTAACTTTTAAATCGAAAACATCTTTCTAAAATTTACTTTGAAATTATATTACAAACTATTATATGATATATTTATAATTATCTATAGATATTTTGATCGAAATCACCATCACCGTATGTATTAAGTATTAAACAACTCTATAATAAGTTAAAAATTATGAAATTATTTGTTTAATTAAAAAAGATTATAATAAAGAATAATTTTATATCTATTTTTAAATATTTATGTTTTAATAGAATTATTTATTTAGCATTACTTAGTTATAAAAATACATCATTTTCAAAGAATAAGTACAATTTTTAAGATTTACGCCTTCTCATTCACAATGATCAAACTTAAGACCTTATTTAAGATGATCAAGTTTAATATCACTCAAATTAGTAACTTGTTGCTAAATAAAATTACTTTGAAGTTTTGGATTTTTGTTATTTATTTTGCATTTTATACTGTGGTTGCTGTTACCCACTTTTATTTTTATCTCGTGTAAATCTCGTAAGTGGTTTGAGGGTCTCGGGTTTTGGCTTGCGTTGGGATGTCTGGACTTTTGGAACTAGTTAGGTATGCATGAAGAAAAGTCATGAGATAAGTCAGTTGCCAATTAATTGTCATGACCTTGTTGTGATGGAAGAAAAGTATATTCATCTATCATCTTTGTCTTCCATCCCATTTTGACTCCCTTTTTTTCTTTGTCTATATTTTTTTTATTACATCACCTATAACATTCATTATTATTTTTCTTATATTTTTTCTCATTTCCACCGCAATTGGCCCCATTTTGAAATGTACACATATCATCACCTATATCACACTCTTTGAACTTTTAGCATCCTGAAAGTTTCCCACTTGTCTCATTCGTCCCTTTACTTCAACAACCCCAGCACGCCAACTGATACGGTCCTAAGCTAAAGAGAAGGGAAAGAGAAGAAGATAAATCTGAGAGATAAGCTTTTCTAATATCTTTTATTCCCCTTTCATATTACATTTATAGTTTTTCAGTTAACAGAATCTAACTAAATCCTAACTAACTAGGTACTATAACGGATTCTGGAATTCTGGAAGGTTCTTCAAGTCAAACGCGAGTCATTGACTGAGGTCGCGGGCCTGTAAGCACTCATACGAAGTCCCGTAGGTATGTTGGCTTCCTATTCACTCTCTTGGGTTTGTTTGTAACTGAGGGTTGATATGCTATGTTACTATCACCAACGAGACACTATCGCAATGGCGCAACATCCATGCCCATTTTCATGAATGAGGTGGAGCGTCTCCTAGACGTGCATCTCTGTTCAATACTTTTCTTCAAGAGTTTTTCCAATAAATTTCCTTTGCGTTCGATCTCATTGATGACGCCCTCAAAATGATCTCTCTCCTTCCCAATTAAAACTTGATTAAACTGTATATTTTGTTCTCATAAACATCAAAATATTTGAAATTTATTTCTTGTAAAAAAATTTGTCCATTTTTTCATCTCATAAAATTATAATTTATCATTTTTTGGGCTTAAGGAAGATTAGATATTCGAATCTACCTTTTTACATCAATTATATGCATGATCAACATAAAAATCATAATCGTAGATTTGAATTTACTTGAACTTGTATTCAAACCAAGAAGTAACAAGTTTCAATTTTATGAGAATAAAAAAAATACTAAATTTTTTACAAAGACAAATTCTGAATATTTTTATATTTTTTAAGTTAAATTAATGATTAGATTTTTTAATTTATTTTTAATATTTAATTAGGTCCTCTAATTATTAAGTGGTTCAATTGAGTATTCTAATTATTTTAAATATGATTTAATTGAGTTCTTTATGTAAATTAAATATAAATGTTGTTAACAAATCATCTATGTGACATTTGTTGTTGGTGAAGTCTGTTAACATTAACAATGTAAATCAAATATGTCATGTCAGTGATATTGATACTTAATCGACCAAAATGACTTAATTGAATTATTTTAAATAATTAAAAGATCCAATTTATTAAAGAATCTAATTAAACATTAAAAATAAATTAAAAGACTTAAACAATAATTTAACCTACCTTTTAAGATGAAAAACATATTTTAAATTTTAACCTTAAAACTTCAAATGAACACATCTATACCAATTTGAATATGACAGATCTATACAAAGTTCAAAATGAACAACCACACTCCAATAAAAACTTCAATATCTTCGGTGATTGATTTCACAGAAACGAAATAAAGAAAATCTTGTACCAGTGTGATGAGGAATATAGGTGTTGTAAAGTGACGCATAACAACTCCAGTAGAGAGATAGTGTGTGGTACTTAATTGAGGAAGAAAATATACTTTGGAGGTGTCCATTAAAAGAGAGAAAGACACAGAAGTTTTATGAATATCACCGGAGGGTCTCTAATGGACTAATGGTATTTACAAAACCCTTATGTCTTTCTTATCCTTCCGGTATTGAAGATGAGTCTTTCTCCTGCGTGGGCCTGGGCCCTCATGTATTTTGCAAGAGACAGGGACGTTTGGTGGGACATGCTAGGTGCACCCAGCAATATTGCTGGTGCACACAACAATTTAGTGAATGGGCCATATTGCCCTTTAATTAAAATTTAAAAAAAGCTCAGCTCCCTCCCTCCCCCACCTTTTTGGCTTCTTTCTTTTCTTCTTCTGCTTCTTCTTCTTCCCCACCCCCGCGCCTTCCTGCTGTCATTTCCGATCAGCCGCCGTTGCTGTGTTTTTGCCGTCGAGGTTAGTCTCCCCTAACTCCCCTCCCCTTTAATGTCCAATGGTCCTGTAGCATTTAGCCTAGGATAGTGGAACCTTAGGATAGAAGACATCGTCGTCGGAAAAAATGGGAAAAACACGAACCTGGAACGTTTGGTTATTCCGGAAGAACTGTCTTCTAGAAACTTTCCAGAAGAACCACTTCTTCCGAGAGTTTCGAAAGAAGTTGTTCCGAAAGTTTCTCCGGAAGAAGGTTCTTCCGGAAGAACCAAATGGTCATTCAGAAGAACCTTATTCCGGAAACTTTCTGGAAGAAGTTGTTCCGGAAACATTATGGAAGAAGTTGTTCCGGAAACTTTTCGAAAGAAGGTTCTTCCAGATGACCATTTGGTTCTTTTGGAAGAACCTTCCATAACAACTTCTTCCAGAAAGTTTTTAGAATAAGGTTCTTCCGGAAGTAGGAATTTTTTTTTTAAAGAATTTTGTTTTGTTTTTTTAATAAATGAAGTTTTTATTTTATTTTTATAAATTAAGTAGTGTATGTTTTAGAATCTATTTTTTTAAAAAAAATTAGGTTTGGTTTTTTTGACAAATGAAGTTGCTTTTTTTATAATTTAAGTTGTGTATGTTTACTAATTATTTATTTTTAAATTATTTGTGTTTTTGTTTATAAATGAAGTTGTTTATTTTTATAAATTAAGTTGTGTGTGTTTTGGAATTTGTTTTTTTTTAAATAGTGTTTTTTTTAATAAATGAAGTTGGTTATTTCTATAAATTAAGTTGTGTAAGTTTTGAATTTTTTTTTAGTTTTGTTTATTTTTTATATAATTTTAGTTGTGTATGCTTACAAATTATTTATTTTTAAATTAGTTGTGTTTTTTTGTTTATAAATGAAGTTGTTTATTTTTATAAATTAAGTTGTGTGTTTTGGAATTTTTTTTAAATAGTCTTTTTTTTTATAAATGAAGTTGGTTATTTTTATAAATTAAGTTGTGTATGTTTTGAATTTTTTTAATTAGTTTTGTTTTTTTATATAATTTTAGTTGTGTATGTTTACTAATTATTTATTTTTAAATTAGTTGTGGTTTTTTTTTATAAATGAAGTTGTTTATTTTTATTAATTAAGTTGTGTGTGTTTTGGAATTTGTTTTTTTTTAAATAGTCTTATTTTTATAAATGAAGTTGGTTATTTTTATAAATTAAGTTGTGTATGTTTTGAAATTTTTTTAATTAGTTTTGTTTTATTTTTATATATAATTTTAGTTGTGTATGTTTACTAATTATTTATTTTTAAATTAGTTGTGTTTTTTTGTTTATAAATGAAGTTGTTTTTTTTATAAATTAAGTTGTGGATGTTTACTAATTAATTATTTTTACATTAGTTATGTTTTTTTTTTTATAAATGAAGTTGTTTATTTTTTTATAAATTATGTTGTGTGTGTTTTGAAATAATTTTTTTCAAATTAGTCTTATTTTTTTATAAATGAACTTGTTTTATTTTTATAAAGAAAGTTGTGTATGTTTTGAAATAATTATATGAATAGTTTATTTGACCCAAAAAAATATGTGTTCTACATGATTTGCAGATCATGGTTAGAACACGAGGTTTAGGTCGTGCTATAGGTAGGGTTATAGGCAGAGATAGACAGGATGAGGATGATGCAGTTGATGTTCCACAGAGGCGTAAGCCTACTGCATCAGCCCGTAGGCAACAGGTTCAACAAATGACTGAGGATGTTTCTCACATGACTGAGGATGTCCCTCATATGGCTGAGGATGCACCTGAGATGACTACGGACATACAGGCGATTGTTGCAGAGGACTTAGGTCGTGATGGTGCTGAGGGGTCACATGCTGATGATGCTGAGGGATTCCGAGGTGGGCCACGTGACCCATCAGTGCTGACTTCATTTGTAGACCATGTTGCAAATGCCATTTGGAGTGGACAAGTATATAATTTGTTAATTATTTCTTATTGTTGATTTGTTTGTCAATAATTTTTTTTTATATTTGTATATTTGGAATGCTTTGTACTTCAATTCAGGAACGTCCTAAGTTGAAGTTGGTGTCCCACGGGAGGAAGGTGATGTTAATTGGGAGGTCAGTGCCTGAGATTGAAGGACTGGTTGATGCCACATGATTAAGTCCATTGATCGGGTGTTCAGTTGTAACCGGCGATCCTAGACTTATATCCGCATTTGTGGAGAGGTGGCACAGGGAGACCAGTACCTTCCACCTTTCAGTAGGAGAGTTGACGATCACACTGGATGATGTTTTGTCACTCCTCCATCTGCCTATCAGTGGCGCCTTCCACAGCTTTCATGCTCTTTCAGTGGACGAGGCGGTATTTTTGTTGATAGAGTTGCTTGAGGTGTCTGCTGAGGAGGCTAGAGCCGAGACAACATGATCACGCGGGGCATATGTATGGCTGGAATGGGTTCAAGACATCTATGAGATAAGATGTCAGGCACGACGATGGATTGTAGCAGCTCGTGCTTATCTACTGCACCTGGTGGGTTGCACTCTTTCTTCTAAGAAGAGTGCAACATATGTTCATGTGGTGCATCTAGAGGCTTTTCGTGACTTGGGTCAGAGTGGTGTTTATGCCTGAGGAGTTGCCGTGCTGGTTCATGTGTATGACCAGTTAGATGAAGCTTCTAGGACCACAACACGACAGATTGAGGGGTACCTGACTTTATTACAGGTAAATTTTGTGTTTTTAAATATGTTACATTGGATTATGATTTAAACATGTTTTTATGTTATGTTAACCTCATTTTTTTTGTAGTGCTGGATCTATGAGCACTTTCCAAGTGTGCATCAGTGCGTCACAGATGATGCGTACGAGGAGACGTCCCCACGTGCTTCCCGGTGGCTGACGACAAAGGCGCATATGAAAGGAATTACAGGAGCGTCGTACCAGGCATGTTGTGATGCTTTGACGGTCACAGATGTGTGTTGGTTGCCTTACAGTGAGCATCGAGGGGTTAGGGGGTTTGAGCTGATTTCATCGTTCCAGGGTCAGCTGAGATGGGATCCTATGGTGGTCACAGTTCGACCGAAGAGGGTGCTACGACAGTTTGGTTACATTCAGAGCATCCCTTCGCCGCCTGTTAGCGCTTTGTTGTCATATGATGATATAGATGACATGTGGATGCATTTCGCAGACCACGTACTAGCTGTGGGTGAGCTTTGTGTAGTGCCTGGGTAGGTATTTGCGGATTACATGGAGTGGTTTTTCTAGATATCTCACCCATTCATGATACCGACCCAAGCAGGTGACCAACCCAGACATGTACCTGCCCCAGACCATGAGGACTACATGCAGCCGACCATCCCACAGGTTCCAGTGGCATTTGACCCCCCTCGACATGCAGTGGTAAGATTATTTACACGTTTAATGTTTGATGAATTGTTATTTATTTTAAATTTTGAAATAAATGTTTTTCATGACTATCACAGGATGATTACGAAGGCTATGAGGCAATCCCAGAAAGGTTTAAGTGTGTGCTCAACCTTAGGATGGTCACTGCAGGCACAGAGTTACATGATATTATGCAAGATTGTCTCACGATCGCTAGGGGGGTGCCAGTGCAGATGGAAGTGTCAGGGCTCGACAGAGACAACGCACAGACCATTGATTATTGTTTTTATGTTTTGTAGTCAACATAATTTTTTGTATTTGTTACACTTTTTTGTTTAATATAGTTTACTTGTTTTGCATTGTATATTATTTTATGATATTAACTGACTTATCGATTCTGATTCCGATCCTGGTCCTTAAGCGAAGTTTTGGACTCTTAAGAATTTTTGATAAAAAAAAAGTGAAGCTAAAATCATGACTTTCGTTCACAAGAATGACATTAAAATTATAAATTTTTAAAAATAAGATAAGTAATTGTTTGTCTTTTAAAGTAAAAAGATGAAAATGATACTTAAGCCGGAAAGAACTTTTAAAGTAAAATGATGTAAATGATATGTTGTATTTATGTAAATGATATTTAAGCCTCTTGTATAAGGTTGTTTGGACGTCAAAGAACCCAAAAAAATTAATATCATACCCCGGTTTCATCAAATAAGACCTCAAAAAAGAGGTACAAAATTGAAAAAAATAGGAATCAGACCCTTTTTACATGTTTAAGTACCCATGTTTGGGGTTTTTTTTTGGATTATGTGCGAGTCGCCTAAGACATTGGAGGGGCGCTATTTCTCATATTTGGACGTCAAAGAACCCAAAAAAATTAATGTCGTACCCCAGTTCCATCGAATAACACCTCAAAAAAGAGGCACGAAATTGAAAAAATAGGAATGAGACCCTTTTTACATGTTTAAGTACTCATGTTTGGGGTTTTTTTTGGATTATGTGCGAGTTGCCTAAGACATTGGAGGGGCGCTATTTCTCATGCTTGGACGTCCAAGAACCCAAAAAAATTAATGTCGTACCCCAGTTCCATCAAATAACACCTCAAAAAAGAGGCACAAAGTTGAAAAAATAGGAATCAGACCCTTCTAAGTATGCCTAAGGTCTGAAGGTCAAACAATTAAAATAAATTATATTTGGACCATTCAAACAACACATTCAACTTTATTATGGAATTTAAACACGCCGTAAACAGATAAAAGTTACATGAAAAGCAAAAAAATAAACATTGCATCCAGTCGTTTAGCGATGTCGCAATCACCTCGTCTTCGAATTCCATAACATATTTAGTAAAGACAGCTAAAATTTCTACTGGCCCATATTTTTTCCAGTAGTTAGATTATACTAACACCTTCAGCACTTCATTGTTGGTCTTCAGCTCATTAATTTCATATTTTATAAGTT
Source organism: Glycine max (assembly GCF_000004515.6). NCBI lineage: Eukaryota > Viridiplantae > Streptophyta > Magnoliopsida > Fabales > Fabaceae > Glycine > Glycine max. The sequence continues at coordinate 30,351,596 of NC_038245.2, forward strand.
TATCTGAGTACTCAAAGCGACCTGGTTGGCGAAAAAACAATTGTCTTACCGTTTGTGATTCGTGAATTCCAAGAGGGGGAATCCCTTTAGGTGCAACTTGCTTTATTAAATCCTTCAGTTCATCGATGGTACATCTTGAAGGAATTTGAAATTTCTTTGGATTTTTTCCTGTGAATAGGTATCCAACAAATTTGTTCTGGAGTGGCATGTTCCATTTCCCGTTGTAATACAGGATCGCGTCATGAGTACGGGGCATAGTGTGTTGAAGTAAGTTTATTACTCCATCTGGTGTTCTTCTAATGGTGCATAATAACTCAATCGGACCAATACACGAAAAATTGATCATTACACATTAACATTGTGTTGACATCGTCATCATTTATCAATTTCATACACTGAAAGTGAATTTGGTTACCTGTATGGGTGAATGGTTGTCGGTAGTGAATTTCATCCAAAAATTGTTTGTCGGATAGTTGAAGGGTATTGTGTATTCTGATTTTTAGGCTTGCAAAATCACAGCTATTTGGTACTCGAATGGGCACCGGAGTCGAAGTTTGGAAGTAAACCCCAATATCATTGTGAATAATCGATCCATTTGGAAAAATGAAACCCAACCTTGAGTTGACAATCGTCTGACTGCTAGTTTCTCCTAAAAATGCCATACTTTGTGTATCAATTGGGAAACTGTGTGAAAGCAAGATAACATGTGATTTATTAGTTGTGTCTCATATATATACATGGTTCTCACCAACAGATTGCTTCACTTTTTTTACAAAAAAATAGACATGCGTGAACATGTTTCGTGTTTATGTTTCCTTTAGAATGTGTAGTCAAGTTAGTTAATGTGGTTTCGCGCTCAAACTTTAATATGCATGCATGTCATTATGTATTGTCAATTATGACAACGATGTATCATACACGCGTAATTTATTTTTGTTGGACCAACTAATTTTTTTCTTAACGAAACGAGTACTTAATAATATTAATTGGTTATTAATGGCTTACGACAAATTATATTGCATAATGAATACAATTACATAAACAATGCATGTTTAGTCTTCATTTAGGTCGACATAGTGTCTTTTGAATGACATGAAGCTTGTGTACTGCTGCATTCTACTAATATATGGAGTTGTCCACTACTTTGCCTGAGAATAACAATTGCTTGACCACAACAACGCTAGAGGCGGTAAAGGACAATGGTCTTTCAAATAAACCTGTTGTACATGAACAAACATTATTAACTCAAATGAACCAGGGAAGTCATTGCATAATTGTTATACTAACTATCTTCAATGTACCTGAACAAAATGATTTCCAAACACGTGACCGACACATATCATGTGGTGCCCAGAAGAATCGGGTGGTGGTTGACTTCTAAGAGGAAAAAATGTCATGCTTTGTTGTCGGGACAACGATACAAGGATTACGTTATACCGTGATGCAATCACACATCCCATCTCTGTCATATTCATCCACTTATCCACACTAACCTGAATCAAGCAAACAGACACATGTAAGTTATTTAAAGTTTGTTCTTAAAAAAAAAACAACCTAAAAACATACCTTGGAAAACCCATCAACAAGTAGGGACAACTTTAATTGTTCAAATCTCTTTGTGCCACCGAAGAGGTTGATGTACTCATGCGACCATCTGCCAGTTCTTTAATCAATTCGTCATACACTAACGGCCACGAATCTTCTCCCATACCTAATAAAGCGTCAATGGACCGATATCCACAGTTACCGTCCGCTTTCACATCCACAATGTCACGAATGAAACCTTGTATGAATGGTGCAAATTGATCCAACATCGGGATAATCCTTGTTGGCTGAGGCGGTTCAGAACATGATGCACTACGTTTGACCGAAGAGTTGCTGTTTTGAACAGAATGAAAAGCATCAACATACTCCCAGTAAGACGGATCACGCTTTGTGGATCTTTAACTTCTTTTCATCGGTTTCTTCGGTGCACCTTTAGTGTTGACCTTTGATGGAGGAGGGCACATAGAGTTATGATCAGGGTATGCAATATCTCGAAGTTTACTCTTTAGAGTTACTTTGCCATACACATCAAGTTCCTCAAACCTTTTAGATATGGTCTCAATCTCTTCCTTGATGTTGACTTCAGCCTCACATAACCCTTGGTCTAAAAAGCAAAGTCTCCTCCAGAAAATTTGGACTGACTCCACTGGGATGCTGCCAGCAGTATACTTAGAAAGCTCACATGCACAAGGAAGACCGTGTGTGCTTCTCATCACACAACCACAAGAAGAGGAATTGTTGTCGAGATAACGTAGACACTCAACCTCAGAAGCAATCTCATTTAAAGCGTCCCTTGAAATCATCCCAAGAAGCCTCTTGTATAAGATTTTTTTAAATACATGTCCAACCACATGCGTACTGGTTTCAAAGGATGCTTTAATTTCAACGTGTTGCAGCGTGATCATGTTGTTCATGGCATCCCAAACACTACACATGTCTCTAAGGCTATTTTGTAATACTCTTTTTAGAGCCCAATGAGTTGATTCAACCCTACATTTAAAATACACAACAAACATGAAAAATATACAACAATTAAATACCATTTATTAATAATCCTTACTAACAAAAAAAATAAGTTCTTAATACCTATTTGTTGTTGTGTTGCCTAGGTGCATGACCTTATTCGTCCATGCTGTAATAAATTTTTCCTTGTGGGGGATAATCCATGTGCCGTTAACATAGTCAACAAACATCGGCCAAGGCGAACAAGCAATTTGAAACTTCTGAAGGTACTCAGCGAACTGGTGTTTGGACGGACAATCAACCAAAGTACCCCAGTTATCCATTACATAGTTCCAGGCATTTTTTTGACCGATTAAAGATTTGCACTTTGCCTTCACATTCTTATCGATATGAAACCTACACAACAAATTTGTACACTCCGGGAACATAGTTTTCACTGCATTCATCAGTGCTAGGTCTCTGTCAGTGACAATAACAACAGGGAGGCGATCGTTTCTTAAAAATAGACCTCGAAATCATTCCAAAGTCCATACAATATTATTAACACGCTCAACCTCCAGATATGCAAACCCAGCAGAGAATGTCATCATCGTTGGTGTCACCCCAACAAAGTCAAGTAGTGGGAATCTATACCTGTTTGTTTTGTAGGTACTATCTATAAAAAAACACCAGATGACATGCATTGCATAATTTTACTACGTCTGGGTGACACCAAAACAGATCACGCACCACAACTTCATCCTTCAATCTATGCCAATGAATGTATTGATCACGTTTGAGAAGCTTCATCAGATGTTGCATTTCGGTATCAGCTCCTCTTATTGAAGAACGATATGCACTTCTTGCATTGTAAATTTGCTTGATCGTGGTGCAACTGTTGGCATTGTACTCCTTCAACGTTAGCAAGATATTTTTTGGTTTCACCATCGACTTTGTCATATCAACAATAATTTTCTTTACATCCTTAGTCAATCGCTCAGCGTATGGATGTCCAACTAAGGACTTGGCCAATTCATGATTGTGAATCCCACAGATCAACTTCATCATCCAACCTTCCCCTCCATGCACTGGTTTCCGACGAAGCCTGAAGGGACAACCACATTTCCTACTCCCAGTGTCTCTTCTAACGAATTCTTTATTCCTACACTTGTACATACCACTCCTTTCACATCCAATTAAGACAAATGAACTTCTTCCTCTGCTACCGGTATCTGTGTCAGACCTCATAATCACTACAAAAAATCCATTTTCATGGGCAACTGTTCGAGCCCACTGCAAAACATCATCTCGAGTACCAAATACCTTCAACGCAACCCCAACATATTAATTTTTATAAAAAACATCAATTCAACCAAATGACTCAAACTAATCAACATGATTACCTGAGATGTATTAAAAGCATTCGAACAATCAACATGTGGTTCATTCACACCACATTCTTCTTCATTATCATAATCATAATCCATATGAACTTCTTGTGACATCGTATAGTCATACGTCCATTGATCTTCGTCCATCTTAACGACATATTATTAAATTATGTATCATACACAAGTACATTCAAATTACCATATAACCACATCTAAAAATTGACTACATATTAACTAACAAACATATTAAGAACTAATACAAATACATTCAAAATTTATAACTACATTATTTACTTAAACTAAACACTGTAATTAACAACTAATAAAACATTTTTCTACTACAACAAAATACAATTATTTTACCTAAATCATTTAATATTATACCAAAATCATTATACCTAATTAAACCAATTATCCACAATTTCAAAAATTTTAAATACAAATATTATAAATTATAATATTCATATATATATATATATATATATATATATATATATATATATATATAAATTTTTTCACTAATTTTAAAACAGAATTCCAAAAGAATTTAAAAAATTAATATTCCGGAAGAACTTCTTCCGGAAGTTCCTTCCGGAAGTTGACAGTTCTTCTCCCGGAACACCTTCTTCCGGAAGTTCAGAGTTTTTCTTCCGGAAAAAGTTTTTACCATTTTACTGTTCACCTTCTCTAACAAATCTACACACAAAAACACAAAAAAAACCAATAAATGCATACCTCCGACGAAATAGGAACAACAACTACAACCGAATACCAACAGCAACGACAAAATGTGTACCACCAATATTTAACCTTCACTGAACGGCTACTTCAAACACACAAACGAAACCACCAAAACTTTGAAAGCTTTTTACGGAAAAGGAATACGAAGAACACCGGGATGAAAGTGAAAGCAAAAAGGTGTAAAATGGAAAAGTAGTGCAGTAAATTTAAAGAAAACAACACAGGGACAAAATCGTCATTAAATATGCATTAAATATTATTTTAATTCTGGTTATTATTATAAAATGAAATCTTTATCTACTTCACGTTGTTATAAAATTAAAATTATTTATTTATTATATATTAAGTTTTGTAATACAAATAAAATATTATCATAGTAAATATTTTATATTTTTTGAAAAATATACGAATTAAGTAATTTGTATGATTCAAATTATACTCAATTGTCACAAAATTTATTATTCAAATTTACATGCACATAAAATATGAATTACAAATGTTAGTCATAATTATGTATACTAATAATTTATGTATAATAATATTATTTATTTTATAACGTAATTAATTTATTAGAAAAAAAATTTCATTTTAAACAAAATTCATTTAAAAAGAACTTCCGGAAGAAGGTTCTTCCGGAAGATGGGATTGCATAAGGGCAATTTCGCCCATTCACTATTTGTTGGGTGCACCAGCAATGTTGCTGGGTGCACGTAGCATGTCCCACGTTTTGCCGTTAATGTTGAAGAGGCACAATGGAGAATAGAGTCTAACTGTTTATTTGGGTTGGGTTGGATTTGGTTAAACCTTTGATCCATCTAATCAAATTTAATCGGATTAATTTAGACTAATATTCTAAGAAGAAAAAATTGAAATACAACTCAAATCAATCTATTTGTAAATGAATTGGGTTGAGTTTGATTAAACGTATGATTTAATCTAATCAAATTCAAATGGGTTAATTTGGGTCGGTTTTCTAAGAAGAAAAAATGAAGCCTAACCCAAATCAATCTGTTTGTAAACGGATTGGATTGGGTTAAGTCAACAGGTTAAAATATTTAATTTTGTTATTTTTTTTAAAACGTAATCTTTTTATAAGTTAAATTTTTTATTAAATGAATCAAACAAAACTATTTCTTGTTAGATTTTTTTATTAAAATAAAAATTGTGTCTTACTTCAACACTCCACTATCCACTATCTATCTATTTATCCATGGGGATGGAAAACAAGCGTATCATATTCAAGATAAGGAGTTTCAAATACTTTTTTTTGCCAAAACCAATGATACATTGTAAATAGATCTAAAATATTTTTAAAATCCATCTAAAGTGACTTTAATAAATAAAACCCTAGTTACTTTGATCCTGAAAGTTAAGGATGCATTAATGCTTACTCAATTCAGGTCGATAACTCTATGCAATCGATAACCCATATCTGCTTACACCCCTAATGGAGAAACAGAACTAAAGAAATTCATTGTGTAGCAATGTTGAGCAATAATTTATTCACTAGCTAAAATATGTTTTTCATCGCTATAAATATCGAAAAGTTTGAAATCCGTCCCCGCAAAATTTTGGGTACACTTTTCATCTTCACAAAATTTAAATGTGTTATTTTTTGTCCCAAAGCTAGGCTTGGATTATTTGAACCTACGTGCAATTTTTTTTCTTCAACATTTTATAAAAAAAAGGGTCCATCTTCTTTAACCTTTACCTTCATTTGCCTAAACTTGGAGCACCCCATTGCCGAAGAGTTCCAATCTATTCATTGGTGGGACATAGTTTGGAGGTGGAAGGTGAAGGTTTACCAAAGAGAAAATGAAGGTGAAGGTTAAAGAAAATGAACCAAAAGAAGACAATTCCTTTTTTTTTATATATATATAGAACGTAAAAGAAAATTTTCACATAGGTTTAGATAATCCAAGCCTAATTTTGGCCAAAAAAATAACACATTTAAATTTTGCGAAGATAAAAAACGTATCCAAAAATTTACAGAAACGAATTCTAAACTTTTCGATATTTATATGAAACAAAAACATATTTTAGCCTTTCTTCATTCAATCGTCACCCACCCTTTATTATTATTATTTTTTTTTGGTTAATGGCTTTGTGAAGTAGAAGCTGTTGAAGAAAAGGGACGTCAAAAAGAAAAAAAAAAACGGAGATTTTTTTTTTATTGCTAAAAGCCAAAACGGACATCAGAGTGTGTTTTAAATTTCAGCCTTTGATTTATTTTTAAAGAAGTGGAAGGATGAGATTTGTCAACATTAACTCAGCAAAAAAAAAAAGATTTGTCAAAATTATTAACTCCATTTAGGTAATTCGCTTTATGAATCAATAATCCAACATTATGACAAGTCATGTGCGATTTATGTCATTTATGGATTGTCACATGTATGTGTTGTTGAGGTGACTTCGTTGAACTGGATAAGTAGATAATATTAAAATTGTTTTTTTCAATAAAGATTCAATAAAAGTTAATAATCAAAACATGATTTTGTTGTAAACTAAAATGGAAACGCACTTTTTGTTAAATTTTTTTCACCCGGTTACACTACAAAACACTATTCCTTATCCAATTTTTTGGGGACAGTTGTGGGATATGGCAAAAATGCGCGCATGTGGCTAATGTTTTTGATAGCACAATAGCAACCCCTAAAGAAAATTCGGATCCTTCATAAATACATACACGACCATTACTATTTAGGAAAGGAAATTGCTTTGTGCACCTAGTAAATTTCTTGTGCACCCAACAATTTTTTGAAATTCTGAAACTACCCCTCTGATTACTTCTTCTTCTTCTTCCTCACACGCCATTCATCTTGTTCTTTGCTTTCATTCTCGTGAGAGGTGGTCATTCATTCTTGTGTGATTATTTGGTCGAGCGCATTGATTAGTTCATTGACAAGTGATGGTTGTGGTGGTGACGGCAGATGCATGTCAATTTTTTCTGCAACTTCAATATAGTTTTATATGGATTTGCAATCCGTATAAAACATACGAACTGACAATTTGTAATATATATTTAACTTACGGAATACCAATCCGTAAAAACATTTTTTTTAAAAAAATTATTATAAAATGTATTTTTATTGTTTTTTTAATATGATTAGTTTTATTATTTGTAATATGTTTAAATACGGTATAGTTTCATAATTTGTAACTTTTAGTTTTTATAATTTGAAAGTGGTATTTATTTTTAAATAATTTACCGTTATATTTTATTTTATTTGTTTTATTCGAAAAGTGATTTTTTAGTTCTTATAAATTTATAAATTACAATTAACAACAAAAATGTTAACTAATAACTCATTAGTAATTTATCGCAACATAATTTGTAATAAAACAAGTTGATATTTATAACTAATTTGCAGGTAATTATTTATGTATATATTTTTTTTAGCAAGGACTATTAGTCCCTAAAAGAATTGATATTTTTTTTTTGTAGCTAGTACTAAAGATTTATAATTTTTGTGTAAATATTATTAAGTTAACTACTTTATGGAAGTAAAAAAATAATAAAATTGTGTCATATAATAGTTTATGCAAGTGTAAATTTTAATATATATGCTTATCAATTTTAATGTATTATATTATTAAATGCAGTAAAATAATTAAAAATTGAGTGATAGTATATGTATGGTGTCGTTAGGGGTCGTATGTTTGTCATTGATTTTTTTTAAAATATTTTGTTAAGATGGACGAAGATCACTGGATGTATGACTACATCATGTCTGAAGAAGTTAATATGAATGAAGAAAATGGAGAGAAACCTAATGTGAATGAAGAAAATGGAGAGGAAGTTGGTATGTTTCAACATATTAATTGTTCTAATGCCTTCCATGCTTCCCAGGTATTAATATGATTTTGTTTTTTTTATTAAAGTAAGTAAATGAATGTCCCTTGAAGACTAAACATGTATTATCCTTTTTGTAGGTGTTTGCTACCTGTAATGATGTTTTGCATTGGGCTCGCTCTGTTGCATATGATATTGGTTTTGTGGCGGTGATTATGAGGTCAAAAACAAATAATGAAATTAGAGGAAGGACCTCATTTGTTTTAATTAGTTGTGAAAGGAGTAGAAAATATATGGTCAGGAAGAAAGATTTAGTACGAACAGTTACCGACAGTAGAAAATGTGGGTGTCCCTTTAAGTTGTGAGTGAAACCAGTGGTGGAAGGTGAAAGATAGATGGTGAAGTTAATATGTGGGAGTCATAATCATACATTGGCTAAGTCATTAGTTGGACATTCATATAATGGTCGACTGTTTAAGGATGAAAATATTATTATTTGTGATATGACAAAGTTAATGGTCAACCCAAGAAACATTCTTCTAACATTGAAGGAGCACAATGCCAATATTTATACAACAGTGAAACAAGTATACAATCCAAGATATGCATATTGTTCTTTCATAAGAGACAATAATAGTGAAATGTAACAACTAATGAAGCTTCTTGAATGGAATCAATATATTCATTGGCATAGATTAAAGGATGAAGATGTTGTACGTGATATATTTTGGAGTCATCCTGATGCAGTCAAATTATCCAATGCCTATAATTTAGTATTTATCATAGATAGTACCTACAAAATGAACAGGTACAGGCTACCGTTACTTGACATTATTGGTGTGACACCAACAGGAATGACATTTTCAGTTGCTTTTGCCTATTTGGAGGGAGAACATCTATATAATGTTGTTTAGGCTCTAGATCGGTTTCAAGATATTTTTTTGAGACATGATTCACTTCCTGGAGTTATTGTTACCGACAGAGATCTAGCATTGATGAATGCAGTGAAAATTGTTTTCCCTGAGTCTACCAATTTTTTGTGTCTGTTTCACATTGATATGAATGTGAAGACAAAATGTAAAATCCTTGTTGGTAAAAAAAAAATGCATGGGATAATGTTGTGGAAGCCTGGTGGAGTTTGGTGGATTGTCGTTCTGAGCAAGAGTTCGATGACTGCCTTATGAAGTTTGAAATTGTTTGCTCACCGTGACCAATGTTTGTTGACTATGTGAAGCAAACATGGTTGATTCCCTATAAAGAAAGATTTGTTAAAGTCTAGATGAATAAGGTGATGCATTTAGGAAACACAACAACTAACAGGTATGAAAGTTGTAAATATTTGTTGGTATTAGTGTTTAGGTTCTAATGGATAAAAATAATTATTTTTGTTTACTTGTTTGTGTATTTCAAATGCAAGGTTGAGTTTTCTCATTAGGCCTTAAAGAGACTACTACAAAATAGCCTTAGAGATCTATGTAGTATTTGGGAAGCCATGAATAACATGATCACGATGCATCACACTGAAATGAAGGCATCTTTTGAGACAAATACACATGTGGTTGGACATGTTTTTAAAGTTATCTTATACAAGAAATTACTTGGAATGGTATCAATGTATGCTTTAAACCAATCTTTGTTGAGTTTGAGCATGTAAATTATGTTGGCATTGTGCATGTGAGTTAGCTAGATATGTTGTTGGTACCATACCACTTGACATAATCCATATGTTTTGGCGGAGGCTAATTTTTTCAGACCAAGGGTTATCTCAGCCTAAAGTCAGCATAACTGAAGAGATTGAAACCATATCTAAGCAGTTTGAAGAGCTTGATGTTTGTGGCAAAGTTACTCTAAAGGGTAAACTTCGGGCTAAAGAGTAAACTTTGGGAATTGCCTACCCTGATCTAAATTCTATGTTTACTCCTCCAGAAAAGGTGAAAACAAAATGTACTCAAAAGAAATTGATGACCAAACATCAAAGATCAATAAAGTGTGTGTTTCGTCTTACTAGAAGTATGTGGATGCATTACATTCTATGCAAAGTAACAATTCTTCAGTCAAACAGAGTGCATCGTCATCTGAACAACCAAAACCAAGAAGGAACATGCCCATGTTGGATCAATTTCATCCATGCATTCATGATTTCATTGAAAAGCATTGTTGATGTCAAACTTGATGGTAATTACGGATATCGTGTAATTGTTGCCTTATTAGGTACGAGTGAAAATTCATGGTCTTTGGTTCATAACCATTTGCTTAAAGAACTTGCAAAATGGTCTGATGAGTATATCAATCTACTTGGTGGCATATACAGATTTGAAGAATTAAAGTGGTCGCTACTTGTTGATGGATTATCCATGGTATATAAGTTTTTTGTTACGTTTTGATGGATTATTTTTTCTTTAAATAAATGTAATTAAAATTGTTTCGTGTAGGTTACTCAGGATAAGTGGATGAATATAACCGACATGAGATATGTGATTGCATCAAGGTATAATGTCATCCTTGTTTCTCTTTCTTTCCAACAAAGCATGACATTTTTTCCTCTTAGAAATCAACCACCAAGAGATTGTTTTGTACATCACATTATATTATTGGTCATGTGTATGACAATCATTTTGTTCAGGTAAAATCATGATTGTCTCGTTTGTGTAATTTATGTAATAAAATATGTTGCGATCATTTGAATGTGTATGTGCCCATGTAACTCATATTTCTAAGAGATGGTTGTCCCTTACTGCCAACAACTTTGTTATGGTCTACACATTGTCATTATCAAGCAAAGTAACGACCTATACCATATATTAGTAAAATGCAACAATATAGAAATTTGATGAGGTTGACAACACACTTTGTTGACTTAGGGGAAGATTGAACATTTAGTTACGGTTAAGCCAATACTTGTAACGTACATAGTTGTGAAATACTTATGGGGTTGTCATGTAATGTGATAATTAATGTGTCTTTCATTGGACGTTCATATAATTATTTCTTTTATATAATCATCTACTATGCAAATAATCAGATTAGAAAAAGGCAAATTATCAAACGATATATTGTTTTTGTTTATTAAGGGGTCAAGGCAAATCATCTACTACTTAAGGTGTATTTACTACTTAGGGGTCAGGGTTTTATGGTTAAGGGTTTTTATTTAGGGTTATTTGATTAATTAATATGGATTAGAGTTTAGGGTTTTAGTGTTAACAATTTATGTATGTAAGGTTGAGGGATTAATTAATTTGGTTTAGGGTTTAACATATTCTAGTTAGGTCAATAATTTAATATTTGCATACTACATAAATGAAAAATAAATAAATAGCTTGACAAATAACAACAAATGATAAACATCATACTTCTTGTAAAACTTAAAACAATTCTAAGAATCTTCATGCATCCGACGTATGTCACCTTTGTCTTGATCGAACATAAACATTCCATTGCTCAACCACACCCTTGGCGATTCTCAGGCACTACTCAATCACAATGTATGCTTTAGTTCTAGTAGTAACTATCCTCATGTTGATCAAGCATTCCAACCTTTCTGCTATCCATTGGCAAACCTCCTACGACATTGACAACAAGGTAAAAGGTAAGCATTTAATGCATGACACATAAAATGAATAACAATGAGTGAATTCAAAATATATTATACCATTATATGTCGAGGCATGTTTACATCAGTAGGTGCAGGTGCAAGTGCTTCTGGCATAGTCGCTGCGGCAAACGACTACTAAGGAGGATCTGGTTCAATAAATGTATCATCATGCACTACGGGTGGATGTCTAGGAGGATCCCCAGGTTCTGTCGGACTCATGAAGGGGTGAGATATCATGTAGAATCACTCCATGTAATCTGTTGCACACTGTCCAAGAGCAACACAAATCTTACCCACCGGTGCAAGGTATTCAAAGAACTACATCCATTTATCGTCAATCTCCTCTATAGATAAAGATGAGGAGTAAATCGTGGAGGAATGGTCTGCATATAACCAAACTGTCGCACAACCCTTTTTGGTCATTGTATCACAATAGATTGACCCCATCTGATTTGTCCAAAAAATAAGGAGATCAACTCAAATTCTCTGAATGCACGGTGGTCACCATAAGGAATCCAACACACAGTGCCGGACATCAATCTATCCAACCACTTATGATACGTTGACACCAGTAATGCCTTCCCAAACTTCCAACAACAACCACGTGGTTTCTTTTCATGATAATCCTCATCAGCAACACACAAAGCAACAGTAGAAAAATACTTGTAGATCCAACACTACACATTTAAAAAACAAAATAAAATCAAATCAATAGTCAATATAAACTACAAAACTAATAATTAAAGTGTTAAAAGAAATTATAAATACATGTTGCAGTGTGATATATCCTACAAGTTGCCTGACAGTTTTCTTTGACGCATCATTCAAATTCTCATACATATGGACCAGTGCAGCCGCTCCCCATGAGTAGCTTCCAATTTGGCCGAGGTCACGAAATGCATACAAGAATATCACAGGCACGTGTGTGACACTCTTGTTAGAAAACAATGTGCAACCTACTAGATACAAAGGATATGCTCGAGCTGCTACGGTCCACTGTCCCGCATCACATTTGCTACGATAAATGTCTCGTAGCCAGGCTAGGCAAAAATATGCCCCATGGCATTGAAATGTGTCATCTTTTGCTTCTTGTGTACTGACTTTAAGCAACTCAACTAACAAGTCCATGGCTTGGTCTACATGAAGAGCATTAAAGGTATGGAAGGCGCCTGTAATGGGCAAGTGTAGGAACGATGCCACATCATTGAGCGTGATAGTGACCTCTCCTACCAAAAGATGGAAACTACTAGTTTCCTTATGCCACTTATCCGCAAAAGCAAATATAAGTCCCATGTCACCAGTGTCCAAGGAACATGAAATCAGATGACTTAATCCTGTGGCAACCACTATGCCTTCAATCTCTAGAGCAGACCTTCCAAATTTCTGTACTTTCCTTACATGAGAGGACAACTTCAACTCCGGACGTTCCTGAAAAAAAATATATTAATCACTTCAAGTTAAATGAAAAATAGTTATGAAAATATTATATAATTCAAGAAATAAGTATCTCTTCTGCCCAAACTGTGGCTGCCACATGATGAATATATTCCGTCAAAATTGATGTATCGTGGGGCCCACTTGGAAAACCCTGGGCATTAGCACGTACATCATCAGTAACTGCCTCTTGAGGCTACTCATAAACCTCGTCAGCTGCATGATCCACATGCTCAACATCCTCAGCAACAAGTGCAGCTGCCCATTGTCTACGTGCAGATGATGTTGGCCTTCGACATCCACAATGCGTACAAATATAATTAAATTTCTTATATTTTAAAAATAAATAAATAACAATAATATTCATACATGTTAGACAAGTGGTCTCAAATATCTTAAGAAAGGGGGGGGGGGGGGCTTGAATTAAGATATCACAATCTTTTCCTAGTTAAAAAAAAAATTCTATTTTGATTTTAACCCAAAACCCAAGATTCCTTTCAAAATGAATTCCTAAATAATTATGCAAATTAAACTTACTGAATAGAAGCAATATGCAATAATAAATAAAGGAGTTTATGGAAAGAGAAAATGCAAACTCAGATTTATATTGGTTCGGCCACACCCTTGTGCCTACGTCCAGTCCCCAAGCAACCTGCTTGAGAGTTCCACTATCTTGCAAAAGCCCTTTACAAGTTCTGAACCACACAAAGACAACCATTTCTTTGTGTTCAGATTGCTTTACAACAAGAGACCACTGGTCTCTCAATCCCTTTTCAGAAATAAGATGAAGAGAAAAAGAAATGTCTCTTGAAATAGATAGATTGAACAATGGAACACTCAAGATAATTCCTTATTGAATTGCAAGTGTATTGGCCAAGGAATTTTTTAAGAGGATAAGATAATTTTGCTTTTGAGAGGATAAGACCTTTTTGTTCTGAAAAACTTTGAACAAATTCATGTTCCAAGTCACATATAAATAGACCTTTGATGGCCATTAAAAAATCATTTGAACAGATGTGACTCTTGGAAATTATTTTCTGAAATTCTCCTCTGGTAATCGATTACCATATTTGTGTAATCGATTACAGACTTTAAAATTTGAATCAAAACGTTCAATAACTGTTGGTAATCGATTACCATCCATGTGTAATCAATTACACATTATAAATTTTGAATTCAAATTTCTAATGACTGTTGTAAACATTTTCAGTAGTTGGTAATCGATTACAATCCTCATGTACAATCGATTACATGCCTTCAAAAATATTCAAAAATTATTTTAAAAACGTTTCAGGAAGTGTTTTGACCACTGGTAATCGATTACATCCTCTGGTAATCAATTATCAGAGAGTAAATCTCTTGTAAAAACATTTTTGCTTAAATTTATTGGCCAAACCTCTTGCTGTTTCAACTTGGAATTACCTTCCTAAATCACTAGAGATCTTCTTGATGATGTATCTTGAATTTCTTGGATTTTTGTCTTGAATTAAACTTGAGAAGTGCATGATCACATGACATCATCAAAACATCAAAGTCAAAGTCTTTGCTTCTACAATACATTCATTTTTAAATAAACAAAAATTCTTAAATTATTTATTTATTGAATAAATTAATTCTTAAAAACCAACTTAAAAAATATAATTAATTAAATAAAAAAACATTAGAAATATACAAAATGTTTATCTATAAATTAATAGCATAAAAACAAAAATATTAATTTATTTTTAAATAAGAAAAATTTATTGTATTCTAATTTTATTAATTAATAAATTAAAAAAGATTATATGGATTGGAAATCCGTATAATTCATAGGGATTGAAAATCCATATAATTCGTATGGATTGACAATCCGTATGCATTATACGGATTTCGTATGCATTATACAGATTTCAAATCTGTATAAATGCCAATGCCAAAGTAACAAGTATAAATGCCCGTGGAGAATGAAGAAGAGGGGCGCAGATGGAAGGAGTTACGACGAAGGCGACGTCGACAGTTGGGATAGTGACAATCACTGGTGACACGACGCAGAAGAAGTAGAGAATGAAGAAGAGGGAAGTAGAACAACATAGGAGACGAGAAGAGAGGGAGAACCCTTTTTAAAATTTTAATTGAAGAGTAATTTAGCCACTTCACCTAAAATATTAGGTGCACTAACAATTATTCTGGGTGCACAAAGAAAATCCCTTGAGGAAATTGGGAGCGGGTTCCTTCACAGCCACATAAAAGATTCCATTTCCTCTTTTCTACCAACACCCTCTAAACATGAAATCATCTTACCTTAGCATGCTCTTTTTTTTTTTTTTTTTACGACGAATAGAGATTGAGTTATAACATTCCTTAAAAATCAACAATTTATACGTAACAGTTTTTATAGTTTATTATATTAGCGATGCTTAAAAAAATTTATGAATAAAGAGATGCAGGAAATGCATGAAATGCACGAACGGAAATATGGAAGGATAATATTATTTTTAAAAATAAATAATAATTAAAAATTAAAAATATAAAGTGATTTGACAGAAATCACGATTCGTGCATTGTTTGCATTTTGCAAAACGTTATTCGTACCAATTACCATTTTTTTATTATGTACGTACTTACGTTTTTTATAATAGTGGTGAGTTTAATTTTTCAATCAATAGTTATGACTTTGCACTTTATTTTTTAAAATATCACTATTGCTTAGAGGAACCAACTAGTTTTATTTATCATAAAAATGTAAATAGATAATTTTATTTTAGGAAATTAAAACAAAAAAAAACTGATCAATTTATGCACCAAATAAAAAACTTGATTCCAATAGGTCCATTTCAATCTAATTAATTAGCTGAGTTTAGGATGCTTCCTACTAACTAGGAGAAAAAACTAGTTTAGCTACAAACAAAGCACCGAATTGATAGTTTTTATTTCCTTTTAATTAAGTAAAAGTTGATTCTTCTTAACCACAAATAAAATATGGAAGCTTGAAATGTGAACATTGAACACTAAGCATATTCCCAAGATGAATTCCGTTCATATTAGCAAATATTACATCATCTCATTAAGTTAGTTCTTTATAATACATGACATAGTAGACGGACTAAGATATGGTTCATGCCAGAACAATAATCAAGCATTGTCCATGCTTTCTTAAGTTAATTAAATTAAATTATTCTTCCCGCGGCCATCACCAAGTTTTAATATTCCATATTACCTACTATAGTAACCACTCCACTTGCTCTAGTTATTATATATAGCGCACACACACACAAATGCTTAGAATTCAAGCATAGCAAAGATGGGAACTGAACTTAGAACCGATTCCACTGACTATAGAACCGAGCTTCTTTCACCAACAATAGCAGTAGAGAATGTGTCTATGGCTAGGCAACCTTCATGGAGGATCAACATGGAAGAACATCGGTTACCAGAAAGGCGAATGGAGTCTCATTTTGGCTTTGGATTCTTCATAAATACACTAAGTATATTATAAATTGAGCATATTTAAATTTTTTTATAATTATTTTCCAACTTTTTTTTTTTTGAAAAATTGCATTTTTCTAAAATGAAATTTGCATTTTTATATCTCAGAGAGGCAAAGGAAACTTGCTGAGTACTACAAGAGGCAAGAAAGGCTTCTTAAAGGCTACCAAGAAGTGGATTCATACACTGACTTGGGCATGATACCAGGAAATTTAACAGAGGTTTTGAGAAGAAAAATTTACTCATTTTCTGACTACCTTTTTATGTTTATAATTATTTTATATACTTTAGGTGCTGTTTGTAATGTTCTCCAATCAAAATTGGAGTTCTACCTCAGTAATCCACATAATAAAGATTTTCATTTAAGAGTTATATACAAATCACCAAGGTAAAACTTAAATTCTGATGGGAGAACAGCAAAAACAATACTCAGATACTGTACTAAGTGTTGTCCTTATTTAAAGTGATTTTTGTATGCATATATGAATGGGAAGCTTAATTTTGATTAGGATGAGATGAAGGAACTTGAAAGGAGTGAGAGGGTGGCAATTTATGCATCCAACATAGGGAACATGGTGCTATTTGTGGCAAAAGTGTATGCTTCCATTGAGAGTAGATCCCTGGCTGTTATTGCATCAACTCTGGACTCACTCTTGGATCTCTTGTCAGGATTCATACTTTGGTTCACTGCTCATGCTATGAGCAAACCAAATCAACACAAATACCCCATTGGCAAGAACCGGATGCAACCTGTGGTAATTGCTTCTTTCATTTAGAAACATATTGGTTCCTCAACGAATTTAAGAATTGAGTCATTAATTAATTGAATTTTTAGCTTCATGACTGTCCCTCTATATAATTCATTAAAAATTATCCATGGTATTCTCTCTCCGATTGTTTCTTAGAAAAAGCAAATTTGTCATACGTGGATTTTAATACACATTTCAATCTCTAAATTTGTCATTAACATTATTAGATTAAATTTTCATATGTATATACACAAAGTAATTTATTTGAGCTCATTTGGAATCTCAACTTTTTCATCAGTTCAATATATTGCGTTGGTGTTTTATTAATATATTCATTATTTTTTGTTTATGATGCATAATACAGTCATTCTTATTATTACTAATACGTGCATAATTAGTTCAACTTATTTCAAAGAAATAATTACTTAATTTTGATAACTTGTTAAAAAAAATTATAAAGTAAACAATTATTTCTTCAAATACAAGCATTATAAAACATGTAAGTAATGTATCTTTACTATTATATATCTGTTCAACACGTGATATTAAATTACTCTGTTATATAGTAATGCAAAACGAATTTATTTTCCAAAGAAATATATTGTTATTTGGTGGACTAAGCTATAGCTGTCACATAAAAAAGGAAAAAAAATTATTATATCTACAGATAGATTATAAGGCGAATATTACAGAAGCCCATCCAAATGAGATTATTCCTATTTTTAAGGAAATTTACAAAAATACCAGCGGGTAGGCAACAAAGCCCTCACGGCTTGACATGTAAATATGTCATAATGTTTTACAGGTTTATGATATCTATAGTAGATTACTTAATTTGTAATTTCATTTTTTATTTAAAAACTACAGATTGTTTGTTGAAATCACATTTTTAAAGAAAAACTTAAAAGTTAACATGAAAAATATAAATAAATTTGACACTGAATTGCATTATTAGAATGTCAAAAATTAGTTTAAAACACGTACTACAGAAACTAACTAAAAAAAAGCGCTGAAATGGCATGCTCTGGTTATTTGACAGATATTTTTTCACCAATATTTTTCACTTTTTTACCTTTGTGTGTGCAAATTACTTTGACAGGGTATAGTTGTGTTCGCATCAGTCATGGCAACTCTCGGATTACAAATATTATTTGAATCAGGAAGGGAAATCATCACAAAGGTATAAATGTAAATTACAGCAAATTGAATACATGTTTGAACAAGATTAAATGACTTATATTTTATCTTGATAAATCAAAATTAAACTCCATTAAAATTTAATTCATTAATCTTAATTAACAGTTCTAATTATCTGACTGCATAAATGCATATCTTATACTCCGCAAAACAATTGACTTAGTGAATCAGGATTTTGTAAAGCATATCTTATGCCCCCACAAAACAAAGAAGATTAGCGAATCTAAATAATTATTATTAATTGATAGACTCTCCATGTTAAATATGTACTAATCTTTAAGGAAGTGATTGAATAAATAGTTAATGTGTAAAAGTTAAGATTGAATTATACGGATCAAGTTTGATCTTTAACGAAAATAATTTTTTATCAGACTTTTTTTTATCTTTTAATTGAATTCTAAATTAATTAAAATTCTTTTTCTATAATGTACCGGAAAGTTAAAATAAAAATTATGTACTAATCTCTGCTTCATTTATTGACAGACTCAACCTGATAGGGATCCAGTGAAGGAAAAGTGGATGATAGGGATTATGGTCACAGCCACATTGGTAAAAGTTATGCTCATGACTTACTGTCGCAGGTTCAAGAATGAAATAGTGAGGGCCTATGCTCAGGACCATTTCTTCGATGTCATTACAAACTCTATTGGTCTAGCAACTGCAGTTCTAGCCATCAAATTCTACTGGTGGCTTGACCCTGTTGGGGCCATCCTGGTATGTCCTTAATTTAACATTTATTACATAGTACATTTATGTTTGGTTTTGTTTAATTTTTATTTAATCACACAAATAAGGTTTATATACATTTATATATGTGAAACAGCTGACACATTGCATTGCTTTTTATAGACTCTTAAATTGGCTCTTGAAATTTTAATCTTTACTTTTCACCAAAATAATTTGTACTTGATTCTTCATCATGAGAGACTAAAAGTATGTGATTTTGTAATTTTTAAGGATTAAAATTAATTATCTTTTAAATAAAATTATTTAAAGAAAAATACTAATCACATACTCTTTTTAACGCATTCTTTCTAATACATATTCTACTATTACTACAAAATCAAATAGGATCGTTCAACGATATGAAAGATCCACCAAAATTTTAAATTTCAGTTAACAGTCAACACAGTAAATAATGTGTTCAAAATAGTTTGTTAGAGATTTTGTTGCAGGTAGCTTTTCTCATATTTAAAAAATGTTACATTTTATTGTCCTAAAAATATATATTATATAAGCCTATAATGATGCAAAGTAATAACAGAAATTAGCAATTACATTTGCAGATAGCTTTATATACAATCAGCAACTGGGCAAAAACGGTGATGGAGAATGTGTGGTCATTGATTGGCAAAACAGCCCCAGCAGAATACCTAGCAAAGCTAACATATCTTTGTTGGAACCATCACAAGGAGATCAAGCACATCGACACAGTGAGAGCCTACACCTTTGGGTCCAATTACTTTGTGGAAGTAGACATTGTGGTGTCTGAAGAAATGTCACTTAGTCAAGCACATGATATTGGAGAGACACTTCAAGATAAGCTTGAAAAGCTACCCGAAATTGAGAGGGCCTTCGTTCACATGGATTTGAACACAACTCATAAGCTGGAGCATAAGACAAAGGTGGGATAAATCATGTTAAAGATTAGTCATTGTTCGACAAAATTACTTCGGTCTAATACCATGATAAAGAAAAAAGAAAAAGACAAAGATGGGATAGAAAAAGCCAAAAAATTGGTAGGCAATGTTTTAAGGGTGTGGTTATTATTACTATGGATTTCGCTAGCATATATAAATATTATGTTGTCTTTATTAATTGGGGATTATTGTCCTCTTGTGAAGTTTCTACCAAAAATACAAATTGGGTTGACTGGATTTAGCTTGGATATTCAATCTCGGGTAGGCATGGGTAACCGAGATATAGGAGAGTGACCTAACCATATCATATAATTATAATATTCTACTATTATAATCGGATATGCATAAATAGCAGGAGTGATATATAATTATAATATTCACTTTGGGTATAGTTATATTAATCATGGAATATGTTCTTTTCATTAAATAAATTTCACAGATTTTTCTCTCTCTTTTCATTTTAGTGATTAAAGTTGAGACATTCATTTGTTCTTTTCCTTTATTAATAGGTTTATTTAGGGCGTTTGGAAAAACAAAAAAATATTACAAGCTAGTGATTAAAATTCAATAAATTACTTGTGTTTGAATATATATTTCATAAGCGCTTACAAATTTTTGAAATATTTGGATGCATTACTACATAAGCACTTATATAAGATGTCTCATTTTAAAAGTAAAAAAAAAATAAATCATGATTGAAATAAATTAAAAGATTAATACACATGATGAATTCAATAATAAATTACTATTTGTATGACTTTTACAATATATATGTAAAAGTAAAATCTTATATCAAACATAGTGATTATAATTAGATGACTATATATTTAAAATTATTTTAAAAAGTATATACTGTTTTTCTCTATAATAATAATCCTTAGCAAAAATAGTGATAATTTGATAACAAGGTATAATAATATCCATCCTCTAATAATAACTGAGTAGGAAAATAATGGTTTAATTACTTAGTTAAGATTAGGAAAGAGTCTTAATCCTAACTTGTGTCTCACCTAGCAAGACACGATCTGGTTTCTCGCTTCAGATAGCCTCCGACACATGCATCTGTTGGAAACATAACAGAGATTCGTCTCGTGGACCACAATGCACTATTGGAACTTCCACCATAATTCCCAAATATAACAAATCCTATATTTAAACACACACAAATTCAAAAACATAAAACGTAAAGGTAGACAAAACTAAAAATAATAATTCCCTATACTGTATTATAATAATTTATTTCTACAACATACTAGAGAACTAAAAAAGGGGATAACAAAACATAAAAAAATACAAAAATATAATATCAACTATGTTTTTTCCAATAGATTTTCATAGAAAAATAAAAACTTACCAAAGAATATAAAAAAGTTTCATACATCTTTCTAGAGCATAAACAAAAATAAAAAATTATTAAAACATAAAAAACAACAAATTTCCTAATAAATTAAAAAATTAAGCAATAAAAAATAAAGAAATATTTTCCTACTACATTTTCCTACTAAAATATCAACAAATAAAACATAAAAAAGATAAAAAAAGGAGCTACCAAAATATAAAAAACCATAAAAAAATATAAAATAACTAAATTAGTATATACTGCATTTTAATCAAATTTAACAAATAAAACACAATAACAATATAAAAAATAAACACTAAAGGTACAACAAAACTCCCTACATCATACCAACTTTTTATTCCTCAAACGTACTTAAGAACTAAAAAAATTAATAAAACGTTAAAAAAACAAATGGCATAATAAATTATAAAAAATTCAGAAATAACAAAACAAATAAATATTTTCCTACTATATATAAAAACCAGAAAACATAATAAACGGAGCTAGCAAATAAAATTTAAAAATAAAACACGTGAAATATAAAAAATAAACACTACAAAATTAACAAGTGGCCTAATAAATTAAATTTACTTTGCAACCTCATACGCATCAAGAAAAACCAACGCGACAATAAAGCACTTGGAAAACCCATATTCTACTAGTTTGCATTATCATGAACTTTATGCATATTTTGGAGAACCTTAATACCCTTTGATTATATAAATAACTGCACTTAGAATTCTAAAAATTCTCAATACCTATTAATATAAAATAATCTAAATTCTATTCTTGAGGGGATTTATCACCGAGAGGCTAGAACTTATCATCATCTATTATGGAAGTGTTTAATTTCATTCTTGTAAGTTAGATAACCTTTAATAAAATTAAGAAGAATAGAAACATCCAATATTTAAAAACAAATTTTATTTGTCAAATTTATTCAAAACATTGCTACATATAAGAGGTCAAACGATCATTATTCCGAAAATTCTAACACATCCTAAGATCTACTATTTCTTGGCTATAGATTCACAAACTATTTCTAAAGCAAGGTTGTTTTGATCTTGTGGCACCCTGCATCTAGTAGGTTCAAGCATTCTCTGTGAAACCTGAACAGAGCAACTTTATTTGCCCAGACAACTCTACCAAAAAAAAGAAAAAAATCCAAAGAAATAAGTTAGATTTTCCATTACTTTTTAACCCTTTAATTTATCATGAAAACTAAAAAGAAAATGACAATATTATATTAGTAAATTACCTTGCTCTGGATGGATAAAGCATTGGGAGATCCACATTCATCTTCGGGCACAGCAAAGCTTGCAAATTTAATTTTAGAGATGACTTGCTCTTCATAGCATGATAATTCTAGCATGTTTCCTTCATATGAATTTGCACAAATTTTGTCAACAGTTACCGTGACAAATTTAACCTCATTGGGGTGACCTTCAAACTCTTCAAACAATACCAATGTGTTTTGATTATCTTCACGAATGAATGAGCATGGTAAATGATACCTAAAAATGAAGTAATCAATGTTTAATATACATTTCATTTCCATAGATACATTTTAAAAGTCATATTACAATTTTTTTATATTACTATCTTTGGGTAGGTCTTCCACACTTTCTGATGCATTTGTCTGAACCATATGATCCTCGATAATTACAAGTAGAAATGCAACCATTCTCATCCGCATAAGAGCCTGTCCAATACCTACCAATGTTGTTACCATTTACCTAGGCTTGGCCCTTTTTTAACCCTTTCAAATTCACCACGACAAGATCAATTCCCTTAGGACTCTTGAATAAGGCCTACAAGAAAATGATGTAATATAGTATAATTCAACTTGTGTTTTTTAAATGTTTTCATACTACACAAAATTTATAAACATTTGTTAATGTGGAAAGAGACAATTAATTACAAAATATATCAACATGAAACCCATTTTATTTGTTCTTTACTCAACTTGAGAATAGTACAATACTATATGAAATACATTTAAGCAAACAAAAGAGACAATACTTATACCTTATACCAAACAAATACTCTATAAGTTGGAAGACCATTTGTGTTCCATCCTTTATTGTTTTCTGGATTGTATAGTTTCACAATCTCACCATGTAATCCCACCTTATAATTCAATGTATTATTGGTGATATCCTTGACTACCTCAGTGTTATTCTTTAGTGCTACTAATTGAACTGGACCATAAACACCAACTGACACATTGGAGAAGTGGGCACCATAGTTCTATTTCATTGAAGAGATCAATATTATTAGTTGTCAAACCAACATGAATACTAGCTAACATAAAATAATGTCTTTATGAACTATCAAGTGTGTGTTTGTTACTTACAGGTAAACCAATAGTGCCACTAAGTAGACTTATCTCATTCGTGCCTTTCTTCAACTTGATCTTTGCCTCATAGGTGAATGAATATTGTCTATTTTGACTATATTGGTAACCTAGGGGGTACATGCATGAAAGGAAGAACATGAGACTTCAATTTTGAAAATTTTTAAACTATAAAAAAGAGGTGTGTAGGAAATTTTATAGTTATGACTCACATGCTTGTGCTCCATTAACAAATACATGAAGCACATGCCCATTGGTGTTCACTCTTAGCTTGGACCAAATAGGGTCACTTTCACTAATGTCAACATGGGCAAAATTTTTGTGACGCGGGTTAGAAGGTACTAATTAATACACCTAAATAAAAAATAAAAGTTTGAGGAAACAAAAAAGAGTTATATCCTTGTGATGTACCATAAGTAATCACTCGTATCATTTGTGACAACCTTTTGAATCAAAAGTTGAACAAACTTACGAGAAATTGAACCAATGACTTAGTCATCTTTCATCTGCACATGGGGCTCATGCATCCATTGCCAATTCAATGTTAACTGTGGCTCTTCTTCATTATCTGCTTCGTTATCTTTCATGACCATTATGGACGTTTGAGCATTGACCTGATTTCATATTATTTATTTAATTAGTATTTTACTCATACAATCTCTAACTTATTTATTGTTTGCTTCTCATGTAACAAAGACAAAACACTTCTTCAAAAAGTAATCACATAAAAGAACAACCTTTGTAGTGTTGTAAACTTCATTAACACAATCGGGGTAAGATAGACACAGACCACACAGGAATAATATATTGAGTGCTTTGGAACATAATAGTAGCATCATTTGATGAATTTGCATTTCAAAGAAAGCAAGCTGATTTTCAAGAATAATTGTAAATTATGGCCTGTAAAAACAATCAATCTGAAATCAATTGTAATCAAATAACATAAATAACACAATATAAGCTTAATTTACAACATATAGACTCTAAGTTGTGTTAGGAATTTTAAAATTCCTAATTAATTAATATGGACTACATATTATATTATAACATTTATATTAATTATTTACATTTAGATGGGTTCAATATAAAGTGATCTAATTCAATGAGCCCATTAGACTGCCAACAGAAAATTGATATGGGCTTAATGAGCGGAAACCAGTTTGGCCCATTAGGGATAATAGGAATCCTAATAGGTTAAAACTTAAGGCATGGTTATGGTCCCCAAGACACCAAATCAAGAAATAGTTTCTCCTCCCCCCATCTGAAGAGAAAACGAAGGTCCCATAAGGATGAAAGTGATTTGGTTGAGGAAGGTCATTAAATCAATTGTTCATGACCATTGTAAGATTTCGCTGCATGTTGATTAAACTCTATAGATCTAGGTATTCCTTAAAACCTCTTGATAATCTGACGTAATGTGATTTGATGCTTATTTGGTATTTGATAATGTTTATTAAAAATTTTGAACAAGTGGTATCAGAGCCACCATTACTGTTAGATTATTGGGATTTAAAGTTGTTTGATATGTATTATGTATGGATCATTTTAGTTGTATGAATCCTAATTTTATTTTGGGGAGAAACTATTTCGATCAATAAAATTGTAAAACCCGTAAAATTTTGTGTCATGGTCGTAAAATTTTTTTTAAGATGAATAAAAGGCCTGTGCATTTGACTTACGGGTTTGTACACAGTTTGTGCTTATGTTGCGTGTGCTCACATATTATTCTATTTGGGATAAAGGTTCTATGTATCTGGCGTTGGTTTTCTTGAACAATATATATTTCGTGAGCAAGACTTTTTTTTTTGTTTTATACATATAAGGTTTACTAAAACTCTTTATGTCAAATACAAAGTCACAGGGACTTATATTTTTATATAAGGTCATTGTGTGCGATTTGTGAATCTATATGTATGCCATTATCATGATGTTTTGTACGTGACACAAATATATATATATATATATATATATATATATATATATATATATATATATATATATATATATTGTTTATATGAATCAGTAATAAAGCAATGGTCCTTTGTCTTATATGAATAATTTATTGTTTTTTTGCCAACTGTTTTTCTTTCATGAATCGGTGATAGGATGATAGTTTATGATATTCTTGTGGTTAGTATAAATTTGTGATAGTATCGTGGTATGTTCATTTTGGATGCGTAATTAGTTTACCATGATGTTGTTTTCAAATATTTATTGCTATCATAATTGGGTGCAAATTTAATCATTACGGATCCTTTCCATTTATTTGTATGTCTGATAATTTTAATTAAATTGATTGAACCATTATGTTGTCAAAGTAACCTCTATTGTGTAAATTGATTTAATTAAATTGCATGGATGTTAGTAAGGAATTATTTATGCGAATTGTGCTTGGCCAAAAGAAAGACACAATTTGGCCAAATAATAACATACCTGCGATGATAAATATATGACAATTATAAAGTTTTTTTTCATGTGAACAATAATCGGTCCAAAGAAAGGCTATTATTTGACAGAACTAATTGTCAATATTTGATCATTGCGTTGATAGTATCAATTACAAATTAATTTCTCTGTCCCAAGACTGGAATTAATGTTATGCTGGGTATCTTGTGATGGATCTGCTATGGGAAATATTTGCGTGTCTTATTATATATACTTTATATGACTTGCTTGATTATTTGTGAACATGTTATTAGTTTTTGTTCTCACTTTAGTTAATATTGCTAGTGCTGCAAATGTTACTGCCCAAGTGAATTCTATCCCAATGCTGAATGGGACAAATTTTAAGGTCGGGAAGGAAGCCGTAAAAATTGTTCTTGGCTGTATGGATTTGGACTTGGCACTAAGGACGGAACAAACCATTTTCACTCCGGAAACCTCTAATGAGGTAAAAATTGAGAAGTGGGATCGGTCCAACTGAATGTGCCTTATGATCATGAAGCGCTCTATTCCAAAGGCATTTCGGGGCTCTATTTCTGAGGTTCAAAGTGCAAAAAAATTCCTTGAGGAAATTGAGCAATACTTTGCCAAAAATGAAAAAGCGGAGACGAGTAACCTTTTGGCTAAACTCATCTCCATAAAGTATAAAGGCAAAGGGAACATAAGGGAGTACATTATGGATATGTCCAATCTCACATCAAAACTCAAGTCACTTAAGTTAGAGCTTGGTGAAGACCTGCTCGTGCACTTGGTTTTGATCTCGCTTCGTGCACACTTTGGGCAATTCAAAGTGAGCTATAACACTCCTAGTTACTGCATTTTCATGTTTATTTGATCCGGATACTTTTGATATGATCTTAAATTTTAAGCTTAAATCATTCCTACAAAGCAAATTAACTTCCAAGATCTTTGCCTAGGTTTTATAAGCTCTGATGAGGTACTATATCTAATC